>NW_026871513.1:0-114402 GCF_028564815.1 Eubalaena glacialis
GAAAGGTTTCTAAAACGCACCTCACTTCTCCTCTCCTTGTGCTCGGGTTCGCCATTCCAGCCGCTTTACTAACAATCTCCCTACTTGGAGAATCAGCACCGTTAACCTCCTGTTTCGTACAGGTTGCAATTTGTCCTGAGGATAAACGGGAAGAGGGGGAACCAATGAGAGACGAGCTCTCGGTGTTGGGACAGGCACAGATCACTCTATTTTCCCATCAGGAAGAAGAATGAACCACAGGCTCAGCCTGCCCCTCCGGAAACAGAATAGGGCCTGAAGCAATCCTGCGCTTTTGCGGCCAGCTCCCAAACAAGCGAGTTGACAAATGGAGCTCAGGGGCACTGCAATTCACAAACCTGCAGAGTTATAAAGGATAACTCTCTTCCACAAATGTATTGAGGAAGGGCAACGAAGAGGATTTGAAAGCAAGGCAGAATTGCAAGAAACAGATTTCAGGAGGTAGATTCGACTCGCCTTTAAAGCCCCATGAAAAGCGGCAAAACGTCGACAATGATGCCCGTTGGCCAAAAAGGGCGTATGCGTTTTTTTCCTGAATATATTCAGGAAAAAACGCATACGCCCTTTTTGGCCAACCAAGCAAGCCGGAAAGGCAAATCGGCACTACAAAGAAGTCTCGCTTGCCATCGGTCAAAAGGGCCATGCTGAAAAAAGTGTAAAAACCAGAAATGCAGGACAGGCCATGGAGACATGGGAGCCTTGCTACGCTCATGGGCGGGATGTAAATTGCCAACAGCCACTCTGGAGAAGTGTACGGTGTGTCCTGAAACATGTAATAAACACAGCTTTAGAGAGCATAGGGCACTTCCACTCATGGGCGTATACATTGGGAAAACTGAAAATCCACAAGACACAGGCACCCCAAAGTGTAGGGCTGCTCTGTTTACAAGAACCTCCACTCGGTACACCTTAAATAGCCAGAAGAAGTTGTGGTACTTATGCACAATGGAATATCCCTCAGCCATGAAATCAATGTCATAAGGCTAGTAGCAGCATGATGAGTGGATTTAGGTACGATGACTCTAAGTGAAATAAGTCACACAGAAAAAGACACTTATCCTAAGATATCCACGTACAGAGGGAATGTCAAAATCGCTACCCTTGAACTGAATTACAAACAGAACAGAGTCACACGTTTAGAAAACACACTATGGCTGCTTAAAGGGAAAGGTCAGGTGGGGTGATGCATAAAACAAGGGTTTGAAATTAGCTCAGATACCGTTCCATAAGCCAAATATGTAATAGACAAGACCTACTCCCTGCTCAGTGAACTGGACGCAACACCCCCTATTCACCGCACAAGAATATATCTGACTAGTAAGAATCTGAAAACCTATGTATTGATATCTCTCTGGAAGTGAATCAAGAGGGTGTAAAGCGGCATCAACACAGCAGTGAAAAGCAGCTAACCCCATTATAAAAATAAATTACTTATAAAAAAAACCCCTAAACAAAGACAGTGACAGAGAGAGAAATTCTTACAAATCCGTTCAGGGGCTCTGATGCAACCTGGATTGACCATATCTAGACCACAGCTGGATGAGACATTAGGCTGGACACTCTTGGGGCTGAGAGGATTGGTGAGGTTGGGTGAGCAAACGCAGACCCTTGAAAGTAATACTGCGTGCTACCCATCCCATGGGTCCCAAATCTCCAGGTTCAAGGGCATCTTCCTACATCGAAAACATGCATGGGAAACCCAGAAGATGGTACACCGTGTGATCGGGAAAGGTTTCTAAAACGCACCTCACTTCTCCTCCTCCTTGTGCTCGGGTCGCCATTCCAGCCGCTTTACTAACAATCTCCCTACTTGGAGAATCAGCACCGTTAACCTCCCTGTTTCGTACAGGTTGCAATTTGTCCTGAGGATAAACGGGAAGAGGGGGAAACCAATGAGAGACGAGCTCTCGGTGTTGGGACAGGCACAGATCACTCTATTTTCCCATCAGGAGAAGAATGAACCACAGGCTCAGCCTGCCCCTCCGGAACCAGAATAGGGCCTGAAGCAATCCTGCGCTTTGCGGCCAGCTCCCAAACAAGCGAGGTTGACAAATGGAGCTCAGGGGCACTGCAATTCACAAACCTGCAGAGTTATAAAGGATAACTCTCTTCCACAAATGTATTGAGGGAAGGCAACGAAGAGGATTTGAAAGCAAGGCAGAATTGCAAGAAACAGATTTCAGGAGGTAGATTCGACTCGCCTTTAAAGCCCATGAAAGCGGCAAAACGTCGACAATGATGCCCTTGCCAAAAAGGGCGTATGCGTTTTTTCCTGAATATATTCAGGAAAAAACGCATACGCCCTTTTTGGCCAACCAAGCAAGCCGGAAAGGCAAATCGCACTACAAAGAAGTCTCGCTTGCCATCGGTCAAAAGGGCCATGCTGAAAAAAGTGTAAAAACCAGAAATGCAGGACAGGCCATGGAGACATGGGAGCCTTGCTACGCTCATGGGCGGGATGTAAATTGCCAACAGCCACTCTGGAGAAGTGTACGGTGTGTCCTGAAACATGTAATAAACACAGCTTAGAGAGCATAGGGCACTTCCACTCATGGGCGTATACATTGGGAAAACTGAAAAGCCACAAGAAGGCACCCCAAAGTGTAGGGCTGCTCTGTTTACAAGAACCTCCACTTCGGTACACCTTAAATAGCCCAGGAAGAAGTTGTGGTACTTATGCACAATGGAATATCCCTCAGCCATGAAATCAATGTCATAAGGCTAGTAGCAGCATGATGAGTGGATTTAGGTACGATGACTCTAAGTGAAATAAGTCACACAGAAAAAGACACTTATCCTAAGATATCACGTACAGAGGGAATGTCAAAATCGCTACCCTTGAACTGAATTACAAAACAGAACAGAGTCACACGTTTAGAAAACACACTATGGCTGCTTAAAGGGAAAGGTCAGGTGGGGTGATGCATAAAACAAGGGTTTGAAATTAGCTCAGATACCGTTCCATAAGCCAAATATGTAATAGACAAGACCTACTCCCTGCTCAGTGAACTGGACGCAACACCCCCTATTCACCGCACAAGAATATATCTGACTAGTAAGAATCTGAAAACCTATGTATTGATATCTCTCTGGAAGTGAATCAAGAGGGTGTAAAGCGGCATCAACACAGCAGTGAAAAGCAGCTAAACCCCATTATAAAAATAAATTACTTAAAAAAAAAAACCCTAAAACAAAGACAGTGACAGAGAGAGAAATTCTTACAAAATCCGTTCAGGGGCTCTGATGCAACCTGGATTGACCATATCTAGACCCACAGCTGGATGAGACATTAGGCTGGACACTCTTGGGGCTGAGAGGATTGGTGAGGTTGGGTGAGCAAACGCAGACCCTTGAAAGTAATACTGCGTGCTACCCATCCCATGGGTCCCAAATCTCCAGGTTCAAGGGCATCTTCCTACATCGAAAACATGCATGGGAAACCCAGAAGATGGTACACCGTGTGATCGGGAAAGGTTTCTAAAACGCACCTCACTTCTCCTCTCCTTGTGCTCGGGTTCGCCATTCCAGCCGCTTTACTAACAATCTCCCTACTTGGAGAATCAGCACCGTTAACCTCCTGTTTCGTACAGGTTGCAATTTGTCCTGAGGATAAACGGGAAGAGGGGGAACCAATGAGAGACGAGCTCTCGGTGTTGGGACAGGCACAGATCACTCTATTTTCCCATCAGGAAGAAGAATGAACCACAGGCTCAGCCTGCCCCTCCGGAACCAGAATAGGGCCTGAAGCAATCCTGCGCTTTTGCGGCCAGCTCCCAAACAAGCGAGTTGACAAATGGAGCTCAGGGGCACTGCAATTCACAAACCTGCAGAGTTATAAAGGATAACTCTCTTCCACAAATGTATTGAGGGAAGGCAACGAAGAGGATTTGAAAGCAAGGCAGAATTGCAAGAAACAGATTTCAGGAGGTAGATTCGACTCGCCTTTAAAGCCCATGAAAAGCGGCAAAACGTCGACAATGATGCCCTTGGCCAAAAAGGGCGTATGCGTTTTTTCCTGAATATATTCAGGAAAAAACGCATACGCCCTTTTTGGCCAACCAAGCAAGCCGGAAAGGCAAATCGGCACTACAAAGAAGTCTCGCTTGCCATCGGTCAAAAGGGCCATGCTGAAAAAAGTGTAAAAACCAGAAATGCAGGACAGGCCATGGAGACATGGGAGCCTTGCTACGCTCATGGGCGGGATGTAAATTGCCAACAGCCACTCTGGAGAAGTGTACGGTGTGTCCTGAAACATGTAATAAACACAGCTTAGAGAGCATAGGGCACTTCCACTCATGGGCGTATACATTGGGAAAACTGAAAATCCACAAGACACAGGCACCCCAAAGTGTAGGGCTGCTCTGTTTACAAGAACCTCCACTTCGGTACACCTTAAATAGCCCAGGAAGAAGTTGTGGTACTTATGCACAATGGAATATCCCTCAGCCATGAAATCAATGTCATAAGGCTAGTAGCAGCATGATGAGTGGATTTAGGTACGATGACTCTAAGTGAAATAAGTCACACAGAAAAAGACACTTATCCTAAGATATCACGTACAGAGGGAATGTCAAAATCGCTACCCTTGAACTGAATTACAAAACAGAACAGAGTCACACGTTTAGAAAACACACTATGGCTGCTTAAAGGGAAAGGTCAGGTGGGGTGATGCATAAAACAAGGGTTTGAAATTAGCTCAGATACCGTTCCATAAGCCAAATATGTAATAGACAAGACCTACTCCCTGCTCAGTGAACTGGACGCAACACCCCCTATTCACCGCACAAGAATATATCTGACTAGTAAGAATCTGAAAACCTATGTATTGATATCTCTCTGGAAGTGAATCAAGAGGGTGTAAAGCGGCATCAACACAGCAGTGAAAAGCAGCTAAACCCCATTATAAAAATAAATTACTTATAAAAAAAACCCCTAAAACAAAGACAGTGACAGAGAGAGAAATTCTTACAAAATCCGTTCAGGGGCTCTGATGCAACCTGGATTGACCATATCTAGACCCACAGCTGGATGAGACATTAGGCTGGACACTCTTGGGGCTGAGAGGATTGGTGAGGTTGGGTGAGCAAACGCAGACCCTTGAAAGTAATACTGCGTGCTACCCATCCCATGGGTCCCAAATCTCCAGGTTCAAGGGCATCTTCCTACATCGAAAACATGCATGGGAAACCCAGAAGATGGTACACCGTGTGATCGGGAAAGGTTTCTAAAACGCACCTCACTTCTCCTCTCCTTGTGCTCGGGTTCGCCATTCCAGCCGCTTTACTAACAATCTCCCTACTTGGAGAATCAGCACCGTTAACCTCCTGTTTCGTACAGGTTGCAATTTGTCCTGAGGATAAACGGGAAGAGGGGGAACCAATGAGAGACGAGCTCTCGGTGTTGGGACAGGCACAGATCACTCTATTTTCCCATCAGGAAGAAGAATGAACCACAGGCTCAGCCTGCCCCTCCGGAACCAGAATAGGGCCTGAAGCAATCCTGCGCTTTTGCGGCCAGCTCCCAAACAAGCGAGTTGACAAATGGAGCTCAGGGGCACTGCAATTCACAAACCTGCAGAGTTATAAAGGATAACTCTCTTCCACAAATGTATTGAGGGAAGGCAACGAAGAGGATTTGAAAGCAAGGCAGAATTGCAAGAAACAGATTTCAGGAGGTAGATTCGACTCGCCTTTAAAGCCCATGAAAAGCGGCAAAACGTCGACAATGATGCCCTTGGCCAAAAAGGGCGTATGCGTTTTTTCCTGAATATATTCAGGAAAAAACGCATACGCCCTTTTTGGCCAACCAAGCAAGCCGGAAAGGCAAATCGGCACTACAAAGAAGTCTCGCTTGCCATCGGTCAAAAGGGCCATGCTGAAAAAAGTGTAAAAACCAGAAATGCAGGACAGGCCATGGAGACATGGGAGCCTTGCTACGCTCATGGGCGGGATGTAAATTGCCAACAGCCACTCTGGAGAAGTGTACGGTGTGTCCTGAAACATGTAATAAACACAGCTTAGAGAGCATAGGGCACTTCCACTCATGGGCGTATACATTGGGAAAACTGAAAAGCCACAAGACACAGGCACCCCAAAGTGTAGGGCTGCTCTGTTTACAAGAACCTCCACTTCGGTACACCTTAAATAGCCCAGGAAGAAGTTGTGGTACTTATGCACAATGGAATATCCCTCAGCCATGAAATCAATGTCATAAGGCTAGTAGCAGCATGATGAGTGGATTTAGGTACGATGACTCTAAGTGAAATAAGTCACACAGAAAAAGACACTTATCCTAAGATATCACGTACAGAGGGAATGTCAAAATCGCTACCCTTGAACTGAATTACAAAACAGAACAGAGTCACACGTTTAGAAAACACACTATGGCTGCTTAAAGGGAAAGGTCAGGTGGGGTGATGCATAAAACAAGGGTTTGAAATTAGCTCAGATACCGTTCCATAAGCCAAATATGTAATAGACAAGACCTACTCCCTGCTCAGTGAACTGGACGCAACACCCCCTATTCACCGCACAAGAATATATCTGACTAGTAAGAATCTGAAAACCTATGTATTGATATCTCTCTGGAAGTGAATCAAGAGGGTGTAAAGCGGCATCAACACAGCAGTGAAAAGCAGCTAAACCCCATTATAAAAATAAATTACTTAAAAAAAAAAACCCTAAAACAAAGACAGTGACAGAGAGAGAAATTCTTACAAAATCCGTTCAGGGGCTCTGATGCAACCTGGATTGACCATATCTAGACCCACAGCTGGATGAGACATTAGGCTGGACACTCTTGGGGCTGAGAGGATTGGTGAGGTTGGGTGAGCAAACGCAGACCCTTGAAAGTAATACTGCGTGCTACCCATCCCATGGGTCCCAAATCTCCAGGTTCAAGGGCATCTTCCTACATCGAAAACATGCATGGGAAACCCAGAAGATGGTACACCGTGTGATCGGGAAAGGTTTCTAAAACGCACCTCACTTCTCCTCTCCTTGTGCTCGGGTTCGCCATTCCAGCCGCTTTACTAACAATCTCCCTACTTGGAGAATCAGCACCGTTAACCTCCTGTTTCGTACAGGTTGCAATTTGTCCTGAGGATAAACGGGAAGAGGGGGAACCAATGAGAGACGAGCTCTCGGTGTTGGGACAGGCACAGATCACTCTATTTTCCCATCAGGAAGAAGAATGAACCACAGGCTCAGCCTGCCCCTCCGGAACCAGAATAGGGCCTGAAGCAATCCTGCGCTTTTGCGGCCAGCTCCCAAACAAGCGAGTTGACAAATGGAGCTCAGGGGCACTGCAATTCACAAACCTGCAGAGTTATAAAGGATAACTCTCTTCCACAAATGTATTGAGGGAAGGCAACGAAGAGGATTTGAAAGCAAGGCAGAATTGCAAGAAACAGATTTCAGGAGGTAGATTCGACTCGCCTTTAAAGCCCACGAAAAGCGGCAAAACGTCGACAATGATGCCCTTGGCCAAAAAGGGCGTATGCGTTTTTTCCTGAATATATTCAGGAAAAAACGCATACGCCCTTTTTGGCCAACCAAGCAAGCCGGAAAGGCAAATCGGCACTACAAAGAAGTCTCGCTTGCCATCGGTCAAAAGGGCCATGCTGAAAAAAGTGTAAAAACCAGAAATGCAGGACAGGCCATGGAGACATGGGAGCCTTGCTACGCTCATGGGCGGGATGTAAATTGCCAACAGCCACTCTGGAGAAGTGTACGGTGTGTCCTGAAACATGTAATAAACACAGCTTAGAGAGCATAGGGCACTTCCACTCATGGGCGTATACATTGGGAAAATTGAAAAGCCACAAGACACAGGCACCCCAAAGTGTAGGGATGCTCTGTTTACAAGAACCTCCACTTCGGTACACCTTAAATAGCCCAGGAAGAAGTTGTGGTACTTATGCACAATGGAATATCCCTCAGCCATGAAATCAATGTCATAAGGCTAGTAGCAGCATGATGAGTGGATTTAGGTACGATGACTCTAAGTGAAATAAGTCACACAGAAAAAGACACTTATCCTAAGATATCACGTACAGAGGGAATGTCAAAATCGCTACCCTTGAACTGAATTACAAAACAGAACAGAGTCACACGTTTAGAAAACACACTATGGCTGCTTAAAGGGAAAGGTCAGGTGGGGTGATGCATAAAACAAGGGTTTGAAATTAGCTCAGATACCGTTCCATAAGCCAAATATGTAATAGACAAGACCTACTCCCTGCTCAGTGAACTGGACGCAACACCCCCTATTCACCGCACAAGAATATATCTGACTAGTAAGAATCTGAAAACCTATGTATTGATATCTCTCTGGAAGTGAATCAAGAGGGTGTAAAGCGGCATCAACACAGCAGTGAAAAGCAGCTAAACCCCATTATAAAAATAAATTACTTAAAAAAAAACCCCCTAAAACAAAGACAGTGACAGAGAGAGAAATTCTTACAAAATCCGTTCAGGGGCTCTGATGCAACCTGGATTGACCATATCTAGACCCACAGCTGGATGAGACATTAGGCTGGACACTCTTGGGGCTGAGAGGATTGGTGAGGTTGGGTGAGCAAACGCAGACCCTTGAAAGTAATACTGCGTGCTACCCATCCCATGGGTCCCAAATCTCCAGGTTCAAGGGCATCTTCCTACATCGAAAACATGCATGGGAAACCCAGAAGATGGTACACCGTGTGATCGGGAAAGGTTTCTAAAACGCACCTCACTTCTCCTCTCCTTGTGCTCGGGTTCGCCATTCCAGCCGCTTTACTAACAATCTCCCTACTTGGAGAATCAGCACCGTTAACCTCCTGTTTCGTACAGGTTGCAATTTGTCCTGAGGATAAACGGGAAGAGGGGGAACCAATGAGAGACGAGCTCTCGGTGTTGGGACAGGCACAGATCACTCTATTTTCCCATCAGGAAGAAGAATGAACCACAGGCTCAGCCTGCCCCTCCGGAACCAGAATAGGGCCTGAAGCAATCCTGCGCTTTTGCGGCCAGCTCCCAAACAAGCGAGTTGACAAATGGAGCTCAGGGGCACTGCAATTCACAAACCTGCAGAGTTATAAAGGATAACTCTCTTCCACAAATGTATTGAGGGAAGGCAACGAAGAGGATTTGAAAGCAAGGCAGAATTGCAAGAAACAGATTTCAGGAGGTAGATTCGACTCGCCTTTAAAGCCCATGAAAAGCGGCAAAACGTCGACAATGATGCCCTTGGCCAAAAAGGGCGTATGCGTTTTTTCCTGAATATATTCAGGAAAAAACGCATACGCCCTTTTTGGCCAACCAAGCAAGCCGGAAAGGCAAATCGGCACTACAAAGAAGTCTCGCTTGCCATCGGTCAAAAGGGCCATGCTGAAAAAAGTGTAAAAACCAGAAATGCAGGACAGGCCATGGAGACATGGGAGCCTTGCTACGCTCATGGGCGGGATGTAAATTGCCAACAGCCACTCTGGAGAAGTGTACGGTGTGATCTGAAACATGTAATAAACACAGCTTAGAGAGCATAGGGCACTTCCACTCATGGGCGTATACATTGGGAAAACTGAAAATCCACAAGACACAGGCACCCCAAAGTGTAGGGCTGCTCTGTTTACAAGAACCTCCACTTCGGTACACCTTAAATAGCCCAGGAAGAAGTTGTGGTACTTATGCACAATGGAATATCCCTCAGCCATGAAATCAATGTCATAAGGCTAGTAGCAGCATGATGAGTGGATTTAGGTACGATGACTCTAAGTGAAATAAGTCACACAGAAAAAGACACTTATCCTAAGATATCACGTACAGAGGGAATGTCAAAATCGCTACCCTTGAACTGAATTACAAAACAGAACAGAGTCACACGTTTAGAAAACACACTATGGCTGCTTAAAGGGAAAGGTCAGGTGGGGTGATGCATAGAACAAGGGTTTGAAATTAGCTCAGATACCGTTCCATAAGCCAAATATGTAATAGACAAGACCTACTCCCTGCTCAGTGAACTGGACGCAACACCCCCTATTCACCGCACAAGAATATATCTGACTAGTAAGAATCTGAAAACCTATGTATTGATATCTCTCTGGAAGTGAATCAAGAGGGTGTAAAGCGGCATCAACACAGCAGTGAAAAGCAGCTAAACCCCATTATAAAAATAAATTACTTATAAAAAAAACCCCTAAAACAAAGACAGTGACAGAGAGAGAAATTCTTACAAAATCCGTTCAGGGGCTCTGATGCAACCTGGATTGACCATATCTAGACCCACAGCTGGATGAGACATTAGGCTGGACACTCTTGGGGCTGAGAGGATTGGTGAGGTTGGGTGAGCAAACGCAGACCCTTTAAAGTAATACTGCGTGCTACCCATCCCATGGGTCCCAAATCTCCAGGTTCAAGGGCATCTTCCTACATCGAAAACATGCATGGGAAACCCAGAAGATGGTACACCGTGTGATCGGGAAAGGTTTCTAAAACGCACCTCACTTCTCCTCTCCTTGTGCTCGGGTTCGCCATTCCAGCCGCTTTACTAACAATCTCCCTACTTGGAGAATCAGCACCGTTAACCTCCTGTTTCGTACAGGTTGCAATTTGTCCTGAGGATAAACGGGAAGAGGGGGAACCAATGAGAGACGAGCTCTCGGTGTTGGGACAGGCACAGATCACTCTATTTTCCCATCAGGAAGAAGAATGAACCACAGGCTCAGCCTGCCCCTCCGGAACCAGAATAGGGCCTGAAGCAATCCTGCGCTTTTGCGGCCAGCTCCCAAACAAGCGAGTTGACAAATGGAGCTCAGGGGCACTGCAATTCACAAACCTGCAGAGTTATAAAGGATAACTCTCTTCCACAAATGTATTGAGGGAAGGCAACGAAGAGGATTTGAAAGCAAGGCAGAATTGCAAGAAACAGATTTCAGGAGGTAGATTCGACTCGCCTTTAAAGCCCATGAAAAGCGGCAAAACGTCGACAATGATGCCCTTGGCCAAAAAGGGCGTATGCGTTTTTTCCTGAATATATTCAGGAAAAAACGCATACGCCCTTTTTGGCCAACCAAGCAAGCCGGAAAGGCAAATCGGCACTACAAAGAAGTCTCGCTTGCCATCGGTCAAAAGGGCCATGCTGAAAAAAGTGTAAAAACCAGAAATGCAGGACAGGCCATGGAGACATGGGAGCCTTGCTACGCTCATGGGCGGGATGTAAATTGCCAACAGCCACTCTGGAGAAGTGTACGGTGTGTCCTGAAACATGTAATAAACACAGCTTAGAGAGCATAGGGCACTTCCACTCATGGGCGTATACATTGGGAAAACTGAAAATCCACAAGACACAGGCACCCCAAAGTGTAGGGCTGCTCTGTTTACAAGAACCTCCACTTCGGTACACCTTAAATAGCCCAGGAAGAAGTTGTGGTACTTATGCACAATGGAATATCCCTCAGCCATGAAATCAATGTCATAAGGCTAGTAGCAGCATGATGAGTGGATTTAGGTACGATGACTCTAAGTGAAATAAGTCACACAGAAAAAGACACTTATCCTAAGATATCACGTACAGAGGGAATGTCAAAATCGCTACCCTTGAACTGAATTACAAAACAGAACAGAGTCACACGTTTAGAAAACACACTATGGCTGCTTAAAGGGAAAGGTCAGGTGGGGTGATGCATAAAACAAGGGTTTGAAAGTAGCTCAGATACCGTTCCATAAGCCAAATATGTAATAGACAAGACCTACTCCCTGCTCAGTGAACTGGACGCAACACCCCCTATTCACCGCACAAGAATATATCTGACTAGTAAGAATCTGAAAACCTATGTATTGATATCTCTCTGGAAGTGAATCAAGAGGGTGTAAAGCGGCATCAACACAGCAGTGAAAAGCAGCTAAACCCCATTATAAAAATAAATTACTTAAAAAAAAAACCCCTAAAACAAAGACAGTGACAGAGAGAGAAATTCTTACAAAATCCGTTCAGGGGCTCTGATGCAACCTGGATTGACCATATCTAGACCCACAGCTGGATGAGACATTAGGCTGGACACTCTTGGGGCTGAGAGGATTGGTGAGGTTGGGTGAGCAAACGCAGACCCTTGAAAGTAATACTGCGTGCTACCCATCCCATGGGTCCCAAATCTCCAGGTTCAAGGGCATCTTCCTACATCGAAAACATGCATGGGAAACCCAGAAGATGGTACACCGTGTGATCGGGAAAGGTTTCTAAAACGCACCTCACTTCTCCTCTCCTTGTGCTCGGGTTCGCCATTCCAGCCGCTTTACTAACAATCTCCCTACTTGGAGAATCAGCACCGTTAACCTCCTGTTTCGTACAGGTTGCAATTTGTCCTGAGGATAAACGGGAAGAGGGGGAACCAATGAGAGACGAGCTCTCGGTGTTGGGACAGGCACAGATCACTCTATTTTCCCATCAGGAAGAAGAATGAACCACAGGCTCAGCCTGCCCCTCCGGAACCAGAATAGGGCCTGAAGCAATCCTGCGCTTTTGCGGCCAGCTCCCAAACAAGCGAGTTGACAAATGGAGCTCAGGGGCACTGCAATTCACAAACCTGCAGAGTTATAAAGGATA
The DNA here is from genome assembly GCF_028564815.1 of Eubalaena glacialis. Classification (NCBI taxonomy): domain Eukaryota; kingdom Metazoa; phylum Chordata; class Mammalia; order Artiodactyla; family Balaenidae; genus Eubalaena; species Eubalaena glacialis. The sequence continues at coordinate 12,598 of NW_026871513.1, forward strand.
ACTCTCTTCCACAAATGTATTGAGGGAAGGCAACGAAGAGGATTTGAAAGCAAGGCAGAATTGCAAGAAACAGATTTCAGGAGGTAGATTCGACTCGCCTTTAAAGCCCATGAAAAGCGGCAAAACGTCGACAATGATGCCCTTGGCCAAAAAGGGCGTATGCGTTTTTTCCTGAATATATTCAGGAAAAAACGCATACGCCCTTTTTGGCCAACCAAGCAAGCCGGAAAGGCAAATCGGCACTACAAAGAAGTCTCGCTTGCCATCGGTCAAAAGGGCCATGCTGAAAAAAGTGTAAAAACCAGAAATGCAGGACAGGCCATGGAGACATGGGAGCCTTGCTACGCTCATGGGCGGGATGTAAATTGCCAACAGCCACTCTGGAGAAGTGTACGGTGTGTCCTGAAACATGTAATAAACACAGCTTAGAGAGCATAGGGCACTTCCACTCATGGGCGTATACATTGGGAAAACTGAAAAGCCACAAGACACAGGCACCCCAAAGTGTAGGGCTGCTCTGTTTACAAGAACCTCCACTTCGGTACACCTTAAATAGCCCAGGAAGAAGTTGTGGTACTTATGCACAATGGAATATCCCTCAGCCATGAAATCAATGTCATAAGGCTAGTAGCAGCATGATGAGTGGATTTAGGTACGATGACTCTAAGTGAAATAAGTCACACAGAAAAAGACACTTATCCTAAGATATCACGTACAGAGGGAATGTCAAAATCGCTACCCTTGAACTGAATTACAAAACAGAACAGAGTCACACGTTTAGAAAACACACTATGGCTGCTTAAAGGGAAAGGTCAGGTGGGGTGATGCATAAAACAAGGGTTTGAAAGTAGCTCAGATACCGTTCCATAAGCCAAATATGTAATAGACAAGACCTACTCCCTGCTCAGTGAACTGGACGCAACACCCCCTATTCACCGCACAAGAATATATCTGACTAGTAAGAATCTGAAAACCTATGTATTGATATCTCTCTGGAAGTGAATCAAGAGGGTGTAAAGCGGCATCAACACAGCAGTGAAAAGCAGCTAAACCCCATTATAAAAATAAATTACTTAAAAAAAAAAACCCTAAAACAAAGACAGTGACAGAGAGAGAAATTCTTACAAAATCCGTTCAGGGGCTCTGATGCAACCTGGATTGACCATATCTAGACCCACAGCTGGATGAGACATTAGGCTGGACACTCTTGGGGCTGAGAGGATTGGTGAGGTTGGGTGAGCAAACGCAGACCCTTGAAAGTAATACTGCGTGCTACCCATCCCATGGGTCCCAAATCTCCAGGTTCAAGGGCATCTTCCTACATCGAAAACATGCATGGGAAACCCAGAAGATGGTACACCGTGTGATCGGGAAAGGTTTCTAAAACGCACCTCACTTCTCCTCTCCTTGTGCTCGGGTTCGCCATTCCAGCCGCTTTACTAACAATCTCCCTACTTGGAGAATCAGCACCGTTAACCTCCTGTTTCGTACAGGTTGCAATTTGTCCTGAGGATAAACGGGAAGAGGGGGAACCAATGAGAGACGAGCTCTCGGTGTTGGGACAGGCACAGGTCACTCTATTTTCCCATCAGGAAGAAGAATGAACCACAGGCTCAGCCTGCCCCTCCGGAACCAGAATAGGGCCTGAAGCAATCCTGCGCTTTTGCGGCCAGCTCCCAAACAAGCGAGTTGACAAATGGAGCTCAGGGGCACTGCAATTCACAAACCTGCAGAGTTATAAAGGATAACTCTCTTCCACAAATGTATTGAGGGAAGGCAACGAAGAGGATTTGAAAGCAAGGCAGAATTGCAAGAAACAGATTTCAGGAGGTAGATTCGACTCGCCTTTAAAGCCCATGAAAAGCGGCAAAACGTCGACAATGATGCCCTTGGCCAAAAAGGGCGTATGCGTTTTTTCCTGAATATATTCAGGAAAAAACGCATACGCCCTTTTTGGCCAACCAAGCAAGCCGGAAAGGCAAATCGGCACTACAAAGAAGTCTCGCTTGCCATCGGTCAAAAGGGCCATGCTGAAAAAAGTGTAAAAACCAGAAATGCAGGACAGGCCATGGAGACATGGGAGCCTTGCTACGCTCATGGGCGGGATGTAAATTGCCAACAGCCACTCTGGAGAAGTGTACGGTGTGTCCTGAAACATGTAATAAACACAGCTTAGAGAGCATAGGGCACTTCCACTCATGGGCGTATACATTGGGAAAACTGAAAAGCCACAAGACACAGGCACCCCAAAGTGTAGGGCTGCTCTGTTTACAAGAACCTCCACTTCGGTACACCTTAAATAGCCCAGGAAGAAGTTGTGGTACTTATGCACAATGGAATATCCCTCAGCCATGAAATCAATGTCATAAGGCTAGTAGCAGCATGATGAGTGGATTTAGGTACGATGACTCTAAGTGAAATAAGTCACACAGAAAAAGACACTTATCCTAAGATATCACGTACAGAGGGAATGTCAAAATCGCTACCCTTGAACTGAATTACAAAACAGAACAGAGTCACACGTTTAGAAAACACACTATGGCTGCTTAAAGGGAAAGGTCAGGTGGGGTGATGCATAAAACAAGGGTTTGAAATTAGCTCAGATACCGTTCCATAAGCCAAATATGTAATAGACAAGACCTACTCCCTGCTCAGTGAACTGGACGCAACACCCCCTATTCACCGCACAAGAATATATCTGACTAGTAAGAATCTGAAAACCTATGTATTGATATCTCTCTGGAAGTGAATCAAGAGGGTGTAAAGCGGCATCAACACAGCAGTGAAAAGCAGCTAAACCCCATTATAAAAATAAATTACTTATAAAAAAAACCCCTAAAACAAAGACAGTGACAGAGAGAGAAATTCTTACAAAATCCGTTCAGGGGCTCTGATGCAACCTGGATTGACCATATCTAGACCCACAGCTGGATGAGACATTAGGCTGGACACTCTTGGGGCTGAGAGGATTGGTGAGGTTGGGTGAGCAAACGCAGACCCTTGAAAGTAATACTGCGTGCTACCCATCCCATGGGTCCCAAATCTCCAGGTTCAAGGGCATCTTCCTACATCGAAAACATGCATGGGAAACCCAGAAGATGGTACACCGTGTGATCGGGAAAGGTTTCTAAAACGCACCTCACTTCTCCTCTCCTTGTGCTCGGGTTCGCCATTCCAGCCGCTTTACTAACAATCTCCCTACTTGGAGAATCAGCACCGTTAACCTCCTGTTTCGTACAGGTTGCAATTTGTCCTGAGGATAAACGGGAAGAGGGGGAACCAATGAGAGACGAGCTCTCGGTGTTGGGACAGGCACAGATCACTCTATTTTCCCATCAGGAAGAAGAATGAACCACAGGCTCAGCCTGCCCCTCCGGAACCAGAATAGGGCCTGAAGCAATCCTGCGCTTTTGCGGCCAGCTCCCAAACAAGCGAGTTGACAAATGGAGCTCAGGGGCACTGCAATTCACAAACCTGCAGAGTTATAAAGGATAACTCTCTTCCACAAATGTATTGAGGGAAGGCAACGAAGAGGATTTGAAAGCAAGGCAGAATTGCAAGAAACAGATTTCAGGAGGTAGATTCGACTCGCCTTTAAAGCCCATGAAAAGCGGCAAAACGTCGACAATGATGCCCTTGGCCAAAAAGGGCGTATGCGTTTTTTCCTGAATATATTCAGGAAAAAACGCATACGCCCTTTTTGGCCAACCAAGCAAGCCGGAAAGGCAAATCGGCACTACAAAGAAGTCTCGCTTGCCATCGGTCAAAAGGGCCATGCTGAAAAAAGTGTAAAAACCAGAAATGCAGGACAGGCCATGGAGACATGGGAGCCTTGCTACGCTCATGGGCGGGATGTAAATTGCCAACAGCCACTCTGGAGAAGTGTACGGTGTGTCCTGAAACATGTAATAAACACAGCTTAGAGAGCATAGGGCACTTCCACTCATGGGCGTATACATTGGGAAAACTGAAAAGCCACAAGACACAGGCACCCCAAAGTGTAGGGCTGCTCTGTTTACAAGAACCTCCACTTCGGTACACCTTAAATAGCCCAGGAAGAAGTTGTGGTACTTATGCACAATGGAATATCCCTCAGCCATGAAATCAATGTCATAAGGCTAGTAGCAGCATGATGAGTGGATTTAGGTACGATGACTCTAAGTGAAATAAGTCACACAGAAAAAGACACTTATCCTAAGATATCACGTACAGAGGGAATGTCAAAATCGCTACCCTTGAACTGAATTACAAAACAGAACAGAGTCACACGTTTAGAAAACACACTATGGCTGCTTAAAGGGAAAGGTCAGGTGGGGTGATGCATAAAACAAGGGTTTGAAAGTAGCTCAGATACCGTTCCATAAGCCAAATATGTAATAGACAAGACCTACTCTCTGCTCAGTGAACTGGACGCAACACCCCCTATTCACCGCACAAGAATATATCTGACTAGTAAGAATCTGAAAACCTATGTATTGATATCTCTCTGGAAGTGAATCAAGAGGGTGTAAAGCGGCATCAACACAGCAGTGAAAAGCAGCTAAACCCCATTATAAAAATAAATTACTTAAAAAAAAAAACCCTAAAACAAAGACAGTGACAGAGAGAGAAATTCTTACAAAATCCGTTCAGGGGCTCTGATGCAACCTGGATTGACCATATCTAGACCCACAGCTGGATGAGACATTAGGCTGGACACTCTTGGGGCTGAGAGGATTGGTGAGGTTGGGTGAGCAAACGCAGACCCTTGAAAGTAATACTGCGTGCTACCCATCCCATGGGTCCCAAATCTCCAGGTTCAAGGGCATCTTCCTACATCGAAAACATGCATGGGAAACCCAGAAGATGGTACACCGTGTGATCGGGAAAGGTTTCTAAAACGCACCTCACTTCTCCTCTCCTTGTGCTCGGGTTCGCCATTCCAGCCGCTTTACTAACAATCTCCCTACTTGGAGAATCAGCACCGTTAACCTCCTGTTTCGTACAGGTTGCAATTTGTCCTGAGGATAAACGGGAAGAGGGGGAACCAATGAGAGACGAGCTCTCGGTGTTGGGACAGGCACAGGTCACTCTATTTTCCCATCAGGAAGAAGAATGAACCACAGGCTCAGCCTGCCCCTCCGGAACCAGAATAGGGCCTGAAGCAATCCTGCGCTTTTGCGGCCAGCTCCCAAACAAGCGAGTTGACAAATGGAGCTCAGGGGCACTGCAATTCACAAACCTGCAGAGTTATAAAGGATAACTCTCTTCCACAAATGTATTGAGGGAAGGCAACGAAGAGGATTTGAAAGCAAGGCAGAATTGCAAGAAACAGATTTCAGGAGGTAGATTCGACTCGCCTTTAAAGCCCATGAAAAGCGGCAAAACGTCGACAATGATGCCCTTGGCCAAAAAGGGCGTATGCGTTTTTTCCTGAATATATTCAGGAAAAAACGCATACGCCCTTTTTGGCCAACCAAGCAAGCCGGAAAGGCAAATCGGCACTACAAAGAAGTCTCGCTTGCCATCGGTCAAAAGGGCCATGCTGAAAAAAGTGTAAAAACCAGAAATGCAGGACAGGCCATGGAGACATGGGAGCCTTGCTACGCTCATGGGCGGGATGTAAATTGCCAACAGCCACTCTGGAGAAGTGTACGGTGTGTCCTGAAACATGTAATAAACACAGCTTAGAGAGCATAGGGCACTTCCACTCATGGGCGTATACATTGGGAAAACTGAAAAGCCACAAGACACAGGCACCCCAAAGTGTAGGGCTGCTCTGTTTACAAGAACCTCCACTTCGGTACACCTTAAATAGCCCAGGAAGAAGTTGTGGTACTTATGCACAATGGAATATCCCTCAGCCATGAAATCAATGTCATAAGGCTAGTAGCAGCATGATGAGTGGATTTAGGTACGATGACTCTAAGTGAAATAAGTCACACAGAAAAAGACACTTATCCTAAGATATCACGTACAGAGGGAATGTCAAAATCGCTACCCTTGAACTGAATTACAAAACAGAACAGAGTCACACGTTTAGAAAACACACTATGGCTGCTTAAAGGGAAAGGTCAGGTGGGGTGATGCATAAAACAAGGGTTTGAAATTAGCTCAGATACCGTTCCATAAGCCAAATATGTAATAGACAAGACCTACTCCCTGCTCAGTGAACTGGACGCAACACCCCCTATTCACCGCACAAGAATATATCTGACTAGTAAGAATCTGAAAACCTATGTATTGATATCTCTCTGGAAGTGAATCAAGAGGGTGTAAAGCGGCATCAACACAGCAGTGAAAAGCAGCTAAACCCCATTATAAAAATAAATTACTTATAAAAAAAACCCCTAAAACAAAGACAGTGACAGAGAGAGAAATTCTTACAAAATCCGTTCAGGGGCTCTGATGCAACCTGGATTGACCATATCTAGACCCACAGCTGGATGAGACATTAGGCTGGACACTCTTGGGGCTGAGAGGATTGGTGAGGTTGGGTGAGCAAACGCAGACCCTTGAAAGTAATACTGCGTGCTACCCATCCCATGGGTCCCAAATCTCCAGGTTCAAGGGCATCTTCCTACATCGAAAACATGCATGGGAAACCCAGAAGATGGTACACCGTGTGATCGGGAAAGGTTTCTAAAACGCACCTCACTTCTCCTCTCCTTGTGCTCGGGTTCGCCATTCCAGCCGCTTTACTAACAATCTCCCTACTTGGAGAATCAGCACCGTTAACCTCCTGTTTCGTACAGGTTGCAATTTGTCCTGAGGATAAACGGGAAGAGGGGGAACCAATGAGAGACGAGCTCTCGGTGTTGGGACAGGCACAGGTCACTCTATTTTCCCATCAGGAAGAAGAATGAACCACAGGCTCAGCCTGCCCCTCCGGAACCAGAATAGGGCCTGAAGCAATCCTGCGCTTTTGCGGCCAGCTCCCAAACAAGCGAGTTGACAAATGGAGCTCAGGGGCACTGCAATTCACAAACCTGCAGAGTTATAAAGGATAACTCTCTTCCACAAATGTATTGAGGGAAGGCAACGAAGAGGATTTGAAAGCAAGGCAGAATTGCAAGAAACAGATTTCAGGAGGTAGATTCGACTCGCCTTTAAAGCCCATGAAAAGCGGCAAAACGTCGACAATGATGCCCTTGGCCAAAAAGGGCGTATGCGTTTTTTCCTGAATATATTCAGGAAAAAACGCATACGCCCTTTTTGGCCAACCAAGCAAGCCGGAAAGGCAAATCGGCACTACAAAGAAGTCTCGCTTGCCATCGGTCAAAAGGGCCATGCTGAAAAAAGTGTAAAAACCAGAAATGCAGGACAGGCCATGGAGACATGGGAGCCTTGCTACGCTCATGGGCGGGATGTAAATTGCCAACAGCCACTCTGGAGAAGTGTACGGTGTGATCTGAAACATGTAATAAACACAGCTTAGAGAGCATAGGGCACTTCCACTCATGGGCGTATACATTGGGAAAACTGAAAAGCCACAAGACACAGGCACCCCAAAGTGTAGGGCTGCTCTGTTTACAAGAACCTCCACTTCGGTACACCTTAAATAGCCCAGGAAGAAGTTGTGGTACTTATGCACAATGGAATATCCCTCAGCCATGAAATCAATGTCATAAGGCTAGTAGCAGCATGATGAGTGGATTTAGGTACGATGACTCTAAGTGAAATAAGTCACACAGAAAAAGACACTTATCCTAAGATATCACGTACAGAGGGAATGTCAAAATCGCTACCCTTGAACTGAATTACAAAACAGAACAGAGTCACACGTTTAGAAAACACACTATGGCTGCTTAAAGGGAAAGGTCAGGTGGGGTGATGCATAAAACAAGGGTTTGAAATTAGCTCAGATACCGTTCCATAAGCCAAATATGTAATAGACAAGACCTACTCCCTGCTCAGTGAACTGGACGCAACACCCCCTATTCACCGCACAAGAATATATCTGACTAGTAAGAATCTGAAAACCTATGTATTGATATCTCTCTGGAAGTGAATCAAGAGGGTGTAAAGCGGCATCAACACAGCAGTGAAAAGCAGCTAAACCCCATTATAAAAATAAATTACTTATAAAAAAAACCCCTAAAACAAAGACAGTGACAGAGAGAGAAATTCTTACAAAATCCGTTCAGGGGCTCTGATGCAACCTGGATTGACCATATCTACACCCACAGCTGGATGAGACATTAGGCTGGACACTCTTGGGGCTGAGAGGATTGGTGAGGTTGGGTGAGCAAACGCAGACCCTTTAAAGTAATACTGCGTGCTACCCATCCCATGGGTCCCAAATCTCCAGGTTCAAGGGCATCTTCCTACATCGAAAACATGCATGGGAAACCCAGAAGATGGTACACCGTGTGATCGGGAAAGGTTTCTAAAACGCACCTCACTTCTCCTCTCCTTGTGCTCGGGTTCGCCATTCCAGCCGCTTTACTAACAATCTCCCTACTTGGAGAATCAGCACCGTTAACCTCCTGTTTCGTACAGGTTGCAATTTGTCCTGAGGATAAACGGGAAGAGGGGGAACCAATGAGAGACGAGCTCTCGGTGTTGGGACAGGCACAGATCACTCTATTTTCCCATCAGGAAGAAGAATGAACCACAGGCTCAGCCTGCCCCTCCGGAACCAGAATAGGGCCTGAAGCAATCCTGCGCTTTTGCGGCCAGCTCCCAAACAAGCGAGTTGACAAATGGAGCTCAGGGGCACTGCAATTCACAAACCTGCAGAGTTATAAAGGATAACTCTCTTCCACAAATGTATTGAGGGAAGGCAACGAAGAGGATTTGAAAGCAAGGCAGAATTGCAAGAAACAGATTTCAGGAGGTAGATTCGACTCGCCTTTAAAGCCCATGAAAAGCGGCAAAACGTCGACAATGATGCCCTTGGCCAAAAAGGGCGTATGCGTTTTTTCCTGAATATATTCAGGAAAAAACGCATACGCCCTTTTTGGCCAACCAAGCAAGCCGGAAAGGCAAATCGGCACTACAAAGAAGTCTCGCTTGCCATCGGTCAAAAGGGCCATGCTGAAAAAAGTGTAAAAACCAGAAATGCAGGACAGGCCATGGAGACATGGGAGCCTTGCTACGCTCATGGGCGGGATGTAAATTGCCAACAGCCACTCTGGAGAAGTGTACGGTGTGTCCTGAAACATGTAATAAACACAGCTTAGAGAGCATAGGGCACTTCCACTCATGGGCGTATACATTGGGAAAACTGAAAAGCCACAAGACACAGGCACCCCAAAGTGTAGGGCTGCTCTGTTTACAAGAACCTCCACTTCGGTACACCTTAAATAGCCCAGGAAGAAGTTGTGGTACTTATGCACAATGGAATATCCCTCAGCCATGAAATCAATGTCATAAGGCTAGTAGCAGCATGATGAGTGGATTTAGGTACGATGACTCTAAGTGAAATAAGTCACACAGAAAAAGACACTTATCCTAAGATATCACGTACAGAGGGAATGTCAAAATCGCTACCCTTGAACTGAATTACAAAACAGAACAGAGTCACACGTTTAGAAAACACACTATGGCTGCTTAAAGGGAAAGGTCAGGTGGGGTGATGCATAAAACAAGGGTTTGAAATTAGCTCAGATACCGTTCCATAAGCCAAATATGTAATAGACAAGACCTACTCCCTGCTCAGTGAACTGGACGCAACACCCCCTATTCACCGCACAAGAATATATCTGACTAGTAAGAATCTGAAAACCTATGTATTGATATCTCTCTGGAAGTGAATCAAGAGGGTGTAAAGCGGCATCAACACAGCAGTGAAAAGCAGCTAAACCCCATTATAAAAATAAATTACTTATAAAAAAAACCCCTAAAACAAAGACAGTGACAGAGAGAGAAATTCTTACAAAATCCGTTCAGGGGCTCTGATGCAACCTGGATTGACCATATCTAGACCCACAGCTGGATGAGACATTAGGCTGGACACTCTTGGGGCTGAGAGGATTGGTGAGGTTGGGTGAGCAAACGCAGACCCTTGAAAGTAATACTGCGTGCTACCCATCCCATGGGTCCCAAATCTCCAGGTTCAAGGGCATCTTCCTACATCGAAAACATGCATGGGAAACCCAGAAGATGGTACACCGTGTGATCGGGAAAGGTTTCTAAAACGCACCTCACTTCTCCTCTCCTTGTGCTCGGGTTCGCCATTCCAGCCGCTTTACTAACAATCTCCCTACTTGGAGAATCAGCACCGTTAACCTCCTGTTTCGTACAGGTTGCAATTTGTCCTGAGGATAAACGGGAAGAGGGGGAACCAATGAGAGACGAGCTCTCGGTGTTGGGACAGGCACAGGTCACTCTATTTTCCCATCAGGAAGAAGAATGAACCACAGGCTCAGCCTGCCCCTCCGGAACCAGAATAGGGCCTGAAGCAATCCTGCGCTTTTGCGGCCAGCTCCCAAACAAGCGAGTTGACAAATGGAGCTCAGGGGCACTGCAATTCACAAACCTGCAGAGTTATAAAGGATAACTCTCTTCCACAAATGTATTGAGGGAAGGCAACGAAGAGGATTTGAAAGCAAGGCAGAATTGCAAGAAACAGATTTCAGGAGGTAGATTCGACTCGCCTTTAAAGCCCATGAAAAGCGGCAAAACGTCGACAATGATGCCCTTGGCCAAAAAGGGCGTATGCGTTTTTTCCTGAATATATTCAGGAAAAAACGCATACGCCCTTTTTGGCCAACCAAGCAAGCCGGAAAGGCAAATCGGCACTACAAAGAAGTCTCGCTTGCCATCGGTCAAAAGGGCCATGCTGAAAAAAGTGTAAAAACCAGAAATGCAGGACAGGCCATGGAGACATGGGAGCCTTGCTACGCTCATGGGCGGGATGTAAATTGCCAACAGCCACTCTGGAGAAGTGTACGGTGTGATCTGAAACATGTAATAAACACAGCTTAGAGAGCATAGGGCACTTCCACTCATGGGCGTATACATTGGGAAAACTGAAAATCCACAAGACACAGGCACCCCAAAGTGTAGGGCTGCTCTGTTTACAAGAACCTCCACTTCGGTACACCTTAAATAGCCCAGGAAGAAGTTGTGGTACTTATGCACAATGGAATATCCCTCAGCCATGAAATCAATGTCATAAGGCTAGTAGCAGCATGATGAGTGGATTTAGGTACGATGACTCTAAGTGAAATAAGTCACACAGAAAAAGACACTTATCCTAAGATATCACGTACAGAGGGAATGTCAAAATCGCTACCCTTGAACTGAATTACAAAACAGAACAGAGTCACACGTTTAGAAAACACACTATGGCTGCTTAAAGGGAAAGGTCAGGTGGGGTGATGCATAGAACAAGGGTTTGAAATTAGCTCAGATACCGTTCCATAAGCCAAATATGTAATAGACAAGACCTACTCCCTGCTCAGTGAACTGGACGCAACACCCCCTATTCACCGCACAAGAATATATCTGACTAGTAAGAATCTGAAAACCTATGTATTGATATCTCTCTGGAAGTGAATCAAGAGGGTGTAAAGCGGCATCAACACAGCAGTGAAAAGCAGCTAAACCCCATTATAAAAATAAATTACTTAAAAAAAAAACCCCTAAAACAAAGACAGTGACAGAGAGAGAAATTCTTACAAAATCCGTTCAGGGGCTCTGATGCAACCTGGATTGACCATATCTAGACCCACAGCTGGATGAGACATTAGGCTGGACACTCTTGGGGCTGAGAGGATTGGTGAGGTTGGGTGAGCAAACGCAGACCCTTGAAAGTAATACTGCGTGCTACCCATCCCATGGGTCCCAAATCTCCAGGTTCAAGGGCATCTTCCTACATCGAAAACATGCATGGGAAACCCAGAAGATGGTACACCGTGTGATCGGGAAAGGTTTCTAAAACGCACCTCACTTCTCCTCTCCTTGTGCTCGGGTTCGCCATTCCAGCCGCTTTACTAACAATCTCCCTACTTGGAGAATCAGCACCGTTAACCTCCTGTTTCGTACAGGTTGCAATTTGTCCTGAGGATAAACGGGAAGAGGGGGAACCAATGAGAGACGAGCTCTCGGTGTTGGGACAGGCACAGATCACTCTATTTTCCCATCAGGAAGAAGAATGAACCACAGGCTCAGCCTGCCCCTCCGGAACCAGAATAGGGCCTGAAGCAATCCTGCGCTTTTGCGGCCAGCTCCCAAACAAGCGAGTTGACAAATGGAGCTCAGGGGCACTGCAATTCACAAACCTGCAGAGTTATAAAGGATAACTCTCTTCCACAAATGTATTGAGGGAAGGCAACGAAGAGGATTTGAAAGCAAGGCAGAATTGCAAGAAACAGATTTCAGGAGGTAGATTCGACTCGCCTTTAAAGCCCATGAAAAGCGGCAAAACGTCGACAATGATGCCCTTGGCCAAAAAGGGCGTATGCGTTTTTTCCTGAATATATTCAGGAAAAAACGCATACGCCCTTTTTGGCCAACCAAGCAAGCCGGAAAGGCAAATCGGCACTACAAAGAAGTCTCGCTTGCCATCGGTCAAAAGGGCCATGCTGAAAAAAGTGTAAAAACCAGAAATGCAGGACAGGCCATGGAGACATGGGAGCCTTGCTACGCTCATGGGCGGGATGTAAATTGCCAACAGCCACTCTGGAGAAGTGTACGGTGTGTCCTGAAACATGTAATAAACACAGCTTAGAGAGCATAGGGCACTTCCACTCATGGGCGTATACATTGGGAAAACTGAAAAGCCACAAGACACAGGCACCCCAAAGTGTAGGGCTGCTCTGTTTACAAGAACCTCCACTTCGGTACACCTTAAATAGCCCAGGAAGAAGTTGTGGTACTTATGCACAATGGAATATCCCTCAGCCATGAAATCAATGTCATAAGGCTAGTAGCAGCATGATGAGTGGATTTAGGTACGATGACTCTAAGTGAAATAAGTCACACAGAAAAAGACACTTATCCTAAGATATCACGTACAGAGGGAATGTCAAAATCGCTACCCTTGAACTGAATTACAAAACAGAACAGAGTCACACGTTTAGAAAACACACTATGGCTGCTTAAAGGGAAAGGTCAGGTGGGGTGATGCATAAAACAAGGGTTTGAAATTAGCTCAGATACCGTTCCATAAGCCAAATATGTAATAGACAAGACCTACTCCCTGCTCAGTGAACTGGACGCAACACCCCCTATTCACCGCACAAGAATATATCTGACTAGTAAGAATCTGAAAACCTATGTATTGATATCTCTCTGGAAGTGAATCAAGAGGGTGTAAAGCGGCATCAACACAGCAGTGAAAAGCAGCTAAACCCCATTATAAAAATAAATTACTTAAAAAAAAACCCCCTAAAACAAAGACAGTGACAGAGAGAGAAATTCTTACAAAATCCGTTCAGGGGCTCTGATGCAACCTGGATTGACCATATCTAGACCCACAGCTGGATGAGACATTAGGCTGGACACTCTTGGGGCTGAGAGGATTGGTGAGGTTGGGTGAGCAAACGCAGACCCTTGAAAGTAATACTGCGTGCTACCCATCCCATGGGTCCCAAATCTCCAGGTTCAAGGGCATCTTCCTACATCGAAAACATGCATGGGAAACCCAGAAGATGGTACACCGTGTGATCGGGAAAGGTTTCTAAAACGCACCTCACTTCTCCTCTCCTTGTGCTCGGGTTCGCCATTCCAGCCGCTTTACTAACAATCTCCCTACTTGGAGAATCAGCACCGTTAACCTCCTGTTTCGTACAGGTTGCAATTTGTCCTGAGGATAAACGGGAAGAGGGGGAACCAATGAGAGACGAGCTCTCGGTGTTGGGACAGGCACAGATCACTCTATTTTCCCATCAGGAAGAAGAATGAACCACAGGCTCAGCCTGCCCCTCCGGAACCAGAATAGGGCCTGAAGCAATCCTGCGCTTTTGCGGCCAGCTCCCAAACAAGCGAGTTGACAAATGGAGCTCAGGGGCACTGCAATTCACAAACCTGCAGAGTTATAAAGGATAACTCTCTTCCACAAATGTATTGAGGGAAGGCAACGAAGAGGATTTGAAAGCAAGGCAGAATTGCAAGAAACAGATTTCAGGAGGTAGATTCGACTCGCCTTTAAAGCCCATGAAAAGCGGCAAAACGTCGACAATGATGCCCTTGGCCAAAAAGGGCGTATGCGTTTTTTCCTGAATATATTCAGGAAAAAACGCATACGCCCTTTTTGGCCAACCAAGCAAGCCGGAAAGGCAAATCGGCACTACAAAGAAGTCTCGCTTGCCATCGGTCAAAAGGGCCATGCTGAAAAAAGTGTAAAAACCAGAAATGCAGGACAGGCCATGGAGACATGGGAGCCTTGCTACGCTCATGGGCGGGATGTAAATTGCCAACAGCCACTCTGGAGAAGTGTACGGTGTGTCCTGAAACATGTAATAAACACAGCTTAGAGAGCATAGGGCACTTCCACTCATGGGCGTATACATTGGGAAAACTGAAAAGCCACAAGACACAGGCACCCCAAAGTGTAGGGCTGCTCTGTTTACAAGAACCTCCACTTCGGTACACCTTAAATAGCCCAGGAAGAAGTTGTGGTACTTATGCACAATGGAATATCCCTCAGCCATGAAATCAATGTCATAAGGCTAGTAGCAGCATGATGAGTGGATTTAGGTACGATGACTCTAAGTGAAATAAGTCACACAGAAAAAGACACTTATCCTAAGATATCACGTACAGAGGGAATGTCAAAATCGCTACCCTTGAACTGAATTACAAAACAGAACAGAGTCACACGTTTAGAAAACACACTATGGCTGCTTAAAGGGAAAGGTCAGGTGGGGTGATGCATAGAACAAGGGTTTGAAATTAGCTCAGATACCGTTCCATAAGCCAAATATGTAATAGACAAGACCTACTCCCTGCTCAGTGAACTGGACGCAACACCCCCTATTCACCGCACAAGAATATATCTGACTAGTAAGAATCTGAAAACCTATGTATTGATATCTCTCTGGAAGTGAATCAAGAGGGTGTAAAGCGGCATCAACACAGCAGTGAAAAGCAGCTAAACCCCATTATAAAAATAAATTACTTAAAAAAAAAACCCCTAAAACAAAGACAGTGACAGAGAGAGAAATTCTTACAAAATCCGTTCAGGGGCTCTGATGCAACCTGGATTGACCATATCTAGACCCACAGCTGGATGAGACATTAGGCTGGACACTCTTGGGGCTGAGAGGATTGGTGAGGTTGGGTGAGCAAACGCAGACCCTTGAAAGTAATACTGCGTGCTACCCATCCCATGGGTCCCAAATCTCCAGGTTCAAGGGCATCTTCCTACATCGAAAACATGCATGGGAAACCCAGAAGATGGTACACCGTGTGATCGGGAAAGGTTTCTAAAACGCACCTCACTTCTCCTCTCCTTGTGCTCGGGTTCGCCATTCCAGCCGCTTTACTAACAATCTCCCTACTTGGAGAATCAGCACCGTTAACCTCCTGTTTCGTACAGGTTGCAATTTGTCCTGAGGATAAACGGGAAGAGGGGGAACCAATGAGAGACGAGCTCTCGGTGTTGGGACAGGCACAGATCACTCTATTTTCCCATCAGGAAGAAGAATGAACCACAGGCTCAGCCTGCCCCTCCGGAACCAGAATAGGGCCTGAAGCAATCCTGCGCTTTTGCGGCCAGCTCCCAAACAAGCGAGTTGACAAATGGAGCTCAGGGGCACTGCAATTCACAAACCTGCAGAGTTATAAAGGATAACTCTCTTCCACAAATGTATTGAGGGAAGGCAACGAAGAGGATTTGAAAGCAAGGCAGAATTGCAAGAAACAGATTTCAGGAGGTAGATTCGACTCGCCTTTAAAGCCCATGAAAAGCGGCAAAACGTCGACAATGATGCCCTTGGCCAAAAAGGGCGTATGCGTTTTTTCCTGAATATATTCAGGAAAAAACGCATACGCCCTTTTTGGCCAACCAAGCAAGCCGGAAAGGCAAATCGGCACTACAAAGAAGTCTCGCTTGCCATCGGTCAAAAGGGCCATGCTGAAAAAAGTGTAAAAACCAGAAATGCAGGACAGGCCATGGAGACATGGGAGCCTTGCTACGCTCATGGGCGGGATGTAAATTGCCAACAGCCACTCTGGAGAAGTGTACGGTGTGTCCTGAAACATGTAATAAACACAGCTTAGAGAGCATAGGGCACTTCCACTCATGGGCGTATACATTGGGAAAACTGAAAAGCCACAAGACACAGGCACCCCAAAGTGTAGGGCTGCTCTGTTTACAAGAACCTCCACTTCGGTACACCTTAAATAGCCCAGGAAGAAGTTGTGGTACTTATGCACAATGGAATATCCCTCAGCCATGAAATCAATGTCATAAGGCTAGTAGCAGCATGATGAGTGGATTTAGGTACGATGACTCTAAGTGAAATAAGTCACACAGAAAAAGACACTTATCCTAAGATATCACGTACAGAGGGAATGTCAAAATCGCTACCCTTGAACTGAATTACAAAACAGAACAGAGTCACACGTTTAGAAAACACACTATGGCTGCTTAAAGGGAAAGGTCAGGTGGGGTGATGCATAGAACAAGGGTTTGAAATTAGCTCAGATACCGTTCCATAAGCCAAATATGTAATAGACAAGACCTACTCCCTGCTCAGTGAACTGGACGCAACACCCCCTATTCACCGCACAAGAATATATCTGACTAGTAAGAATCTGAAAACCTATGTATTGATATCTCTCTGGAAGTGAATCAAGAGGGTGTAAAGCGGCATCAACACAGCAGTGAAAAGCAGCTAAACCCCATTATAAAAATAAATTACTTAAAAAAAAAACCCCTAAAACAAAGACAGTGACAGAGAGAGAAATTCTTACAAAATCCGTTCAGGGGCTCTGATGCAACCTGGATTGACCATATCTAGACCCACAGCTGGATGAGACATTAGGCTGGACACTCTTGGGGCTGAGAGGATTGGTGAGGTTGGGTGAGCAAACGCAGACCCTTGAAAGTAATACTGCGTGCTACCCATCCCATGGGTCCCAAATCTCCAGGTTCAAGGGCATCTTCCTACATCGAAAACATGCATGGGAAACCCAGAAGATGGTACACCGTGTGATCGGGAAAGGTTTCTAAAACGCACCTCACTTCTCCTCTCCTTGTGCTCGGGTTCGCCATTCCAGCCGCTTTACTAACAATCTCCCTACTTGGAGAATCAGCACCGTTAACCTCCTGTTTCGTACAGGTTGCAATTTGTCCTGAGGATAAACGGGAAGAGGGGGAACCAATGAGAGACGAGCTCTCGGTGTTGGGACAGGCACAGATCACTCTATTTTCCCATCAGGAAGAAGAATGAACCACAGGCTCAGCCTGCCCCTCCGGAACCAGAATAGGGCCTGAAGCAATCCTGCGCTTTTGCGGCCAGCTCCCAAACAAGCGAGTTGACAAATGGAGCTCAGGGGCACTGCAATTCACAAACCTGCAGAGTTATAAAGGATAACTCTCTTCCACAAATGTATTGAGGGAAGGCAACGAAGAGGATTTGAAAGCAAGGCAGAATTGCAAGAAACAGATTTCAGGAGGTAGATTCGACTCGCCTTTAAAGCCCATGAAAAGCGGCAAAACGTCGACAATGATGCCCTTGGCCAAAAAGGGCGTATGCGTTTTTTCCTGAATATATTCAGGAAAAAACGCATACGCCCTTTTTGGCCAACCAAGCAAGCCGGAAAGGCAAATCGGCACTACAAAGAAGTCTCGCTTGCCATCGGTCAAAAGGGCCATGCTGAAAAAAGTGTAAAAACCAGAAATGCAGGACAGGCCATGGAGACATGGGAGCCTTGCTACGCTCATGGGCGGGATGTAAATTGCCAACAGCCACTCTGGAGAAGTGTACGGTGTGTCCTGAAACATGTAATAAACACAGCTTAGAGAGCATAGGGCACTTCCACTCATGGGCGTATACATTGGGAAAACTGAAAATCCACAAGACACAGGCACCCCAAAGTGTAGGGCTGCTCTGTTTACAAGAACCTCCACTTCGGTACACCTTAAATAGCCCAGGAAGAAGTTGTGGTACTTATGCACAATGGAATATCCCTCAGCCATGAAATCAATGTCATAAGGCTAGTAGCAGCATGATGAGTGGATTTAGGTACGATGACTCTAAGTGAAATAAGTCACACAGAAAAAGACACTTATCCTAAGATATCACGTACAGAGGGAATGTCAAAATCGCTACCCTTGAACTGAATTACAAAACAGAACAGAGTCACACGTTTAGAAAACACACTATGGCTGCTTAAAGGGAAAGGTCAGGTGGGGTGATGCATAAAACAAGGGTTTGAAATTAGCTCAGATACCGTTCCATAAGCCAAATATGTAATAGACAAGACCTACTCCCTGCTCAGTGAACTGGACGCAACACCCCCTATTCACCGCACAAGAATATATCTGACTAGTAAGAATCTGAAAACCTATGTATTGATATCTCTCTGGAAGTGAATCAAGAGGGTGTAAAGCGGCATCAACACAGCAGTGAAAAGCAGCTAAACCCCATTATAAAAATAAATTACTTAAAAAAAAACCCCCTAAAACAAAGACAGTGACAGAGAGAGAAATTCTTACAAAATCCGTTCAGGGGCTCTGATGCAACCTGGATTGACCATATCTAGACCCACAGCTGGATGAGACATTAGGCTGGACACTCTTGGGGCTGAGAGGATTGGTGAGGTTGGGTGAGCAAACGCAGACCCTTGAAAGTAATACTGCGTGCTACCCATCCCATGGGTCCCAAATCTCCAGGTTCAAGGGCATCTTCCTACATCGAAAACATGCATGGGAAACCCAGAAGATGGTACACCGTGTGATCGGGAAAGGTTTCTAAAACGCACCTCACTTCTCCTCTCCTTGTGCTCGGGTTCGCCATTCCAGCCGCTTTACTAACAATCTCCCTACTTGGAGAATCAGCACCGTTAACCTCCTGTTTCGTACAGGTTGCAATTTGTCCTGAGGATAAACGGGAAGAGGGGGAACCAATGAGAGACGAGCTCTCGGTGTTGGGACAGGCACAGATCACTCTATTTTCCCATCAGGAAGAAGAATGAACCACAGGCTCAGCCTGCCCCTCCGGAACCAGAATAGGGCCTGAAGCAATCCTGCGCTTTTGCGGCCAGCTCCCAAACAAGCGAGTTGACAAATGGAGCTCAGGGGCACTGCAATTCACAAACCTGCAGAGTTATAAAGGATAACTCTCTTCCACAAATGTATTGAGGGAAGGCAACGAAGAGGATTTGAAAGCAAGGCAGAATTGCAAGAAACAGATTTCAGGAGGTAGATTCGACTCGCCTTTAAAGCCCATGAAAAGCGGCAAAACGTCGACAATGATGCCCTTGGCCAAAAAGGGCGTATGCGTTTTTTCCTGAATATATTCAGGAAAAAACGCATACGCCCTTTTTGGCCAACCAAGCAAGCCGGAAAGGCAAATCGGCACTACAAAGAAGTCTCGCTTGCCATCGGTCAAAAGGGCCATGCTGAAAAAAGTGTAAAAACCAGAAATGCAGGACAGGCCATGGAGACATGGGAGCCTTGCTACGCTCATGGGCGGGATGTAAATTGCCAACAGCCACTCTGGAGAAGTGTACGGTGTGTCCTGAAACATGTAATAAACACAGCTTAGAGAGCATAGGGCACTTCCACTCATGGGCGTATACATTGGGAAAACTGAAAAGCCACAAGACACAGGCACCCCAAAGTGTAGGGCTGCTCTGTTTACAAGAACCTCCACTTCGGTACACCTTAAATAGCCCAGGAAGAAGTTGTGGTACTTATGCACAATGGAATATCCCTCAGCCATGAAATCAATGTCATAAGGCTAGTAGCAGCATGATGAGTGGATTTAGGTACGATGACTCTAAGTGAAATAAGTCACACAGAAAAAGACACTTATCCTAAGATATCACGTACAGAGGGAATGTCAAAATCGCTACCCTTGAACTGAATTACAAAACAGAACAGAGTCACACGTTTAGAAAACACACTATGGCTGCTTAAAGGGAAAGGTCAGGTGGGGTGATGCATAAAACAAGGGTTTGAAATTAGCTCAGATACCGTTCCATAAGCCAAATATGTAATAGACAAGACCTACTCCCTGCTCAGTGAACTGGACGCAACACCCCCTATTCACCGCACAAGAATATATCTGACTAGTAAGAATCTGAAAACCTATGTATTGATATCTCTCTGGAAGTGAATCAAGAGGGTGTAAAGCGGCATCAACACAGCAGTGAAAAGCAGCTAAACCCCATTATAAAAATAAATTACTTAAAAAAAAAAACCCTAAAACAAAGACAGTGACAGAGAGAGAAATTCTTACAAAATCCGTTCAGGGGCTCTGATGCAACCTGGATTGACCATATCTAGACCCACAGCTGGATGAGACATTAGGCTGGACACTCTTGGGGCTGAGAGGATTGGTGAGGTTGGGTGAGCAAACGCAGACCCTTGAAAGTAATACTGCGTGCTACCCATCCCATGGGTCCCAAATCTCCAGGTTCAAGGGCATCTTCCTACATCGAAAACATGCATGGGAAACCCAGAAGATGGTACACCGTGTGATCGGGAAAGGTTTCTAAAACGCACCTCACTTCTCCTCTCCTTGTGCTCGGGTTCGCCATTCCAGCCGCTTTACTAACAATCTCCCTACTTGGAGAATCAGCACCGTTAACCTCCTGTTTCGTACAGGTTGCAATTTGTCCTGAGGATAAACGGGAAGAGGGGGAACCAATGAGAGACGAGCTCTCGGTGTTGGGACAGGCACAGATCACTCTATTTTCCCATCAGGAAGAAGAATGAACCACAGGCTCAGCCTGCCCCTCCGGAACCAGAATAGGGCCTGAAGCAATCCTGCGCTTTTGCGGCCAGCTCCCAAACAAGCGAGTTGACAAATGGAGCTCAGGGGCACTGCAATTCACAAACCTGCAGAGTTATAAAGGATAACTCTCTTCCACAAATGTATTGAGGGAAGGCAACGAAGAGGATTTGAAAGCAAGGCAGAATTGCAAGAAACAGATTTCAGGAGGTAGATTCGACTCGCCTTTAAAGCCCATGAAAAGCGGCAAAACGTCGACAATGATGCCCTTGGCCAAAAAGGGCGTATGCGTTTTTTCCTGAATATATTCAGGAAAAAACGCATACGCCCTTTTTGGCCAACCAAGCAAGCCGGAAAGGCAAATCGGCACTACAAAGAAGTCTCGCTTGCCATCGGTCAAAAGGGCCATGCTGAAAAAAGTGTAAAAACCAGAAATGCAGGACAGGCCATGGAGACATGGGAGCCTTGCTACGCTCATGGGCGGGATGTAAATTGCCAACAGCCACTCTGGAGAAGTGTACGGTGTGTCCTGAAACATGTAATAAACACAGCTTAGAGAGCATAGGGCACTTCCACTCATGGGCGTATACATTGGGAAAACTGAAAAGCCACAAGACACAGGCACCCCAAAGTGTAGGGCTGCTCTGTTTACAAGAACCTCCACTTCGGTACACCTTAAATAGCCCAGGAAGAAGTTGTGGTACTTATGCACAATGGAATATCCCTCAGCCATGAAATCAATGTCATAAGGCTAGTAGCAGCATGATGAGTGGATTTAGGTACGATGACTCTAAGTGAAATAAGTCACACAGAAAAAGACACTTATCCTAAGATATCACGTACAGAGGGAATGTCAAAATCGCTACCCTTGAACTGAATTACAAAACAGAACAGAGTCACACGTTTAGAAAACACACTATGGCTGCTTAAAGGGAAAGGTCAGGTGGGGTGATGCATAAAACAAGGGTTTGAAAGTAGCTCAGATACCGTTCCATAAGCCAAATATGTAATAGACAAGCCCTACTCCCTGCTCAGTGAACTGGACGCAACACCCCCTATTCACCGCACAAGAATATATCTGACTAGTAAGAATCTGAAAACCTATGTATTGATATCTCTCTGGAAGTGAATCAAGAGGGTGTAAAGCGGCATCAACACAGCAGTGAAAAGCAGCTAAACCCCATTATAAAAATAAATTACTTAAAAAAAAAACCCCTAAAACAAAGACAGTGACAGAGAGAGAAATTCTTACAAAATCCGTTCAGGGGCTCTGATGCAACCTGGATTGACCATATCTAGACCCACAGCTGGATGAGACATTAGGCTGGACACTCTTGGGGCTGAGAGGATTGGTGAGGTTGGGTGAGCAAACGCAGACCCTTGAAAGTAATACTGCGTGCTACCCATCCCATGGGTCCCAAATCTCCAGGTTCAAGGGCATCTTCCTACATCGAAAACATGCATGGGAAACCCAGAAGATGGTACACCGTGTGATCGGGAAAGGTTTCTAAAACGCACCTCACTTCTCCTCTCCTTGTGCTCGGGTTCGCCATTCCAGCCGCTTTACTAACAATCTCCCTACTTGGAGAATCAGCACCGTTAACCTCCTGTTTCGTACAGGTTGCAATTTGTCCTGAGGATAAACGGGAAGAGGGGGAACCAATGAGAGACGAGCTCTCGGTGTTGGGACAGGCACAGATCACTCTATTTTCCCATCAGGAAGAAGAATGAACCACAGGCTCAGCCTGCCCCTCCGGAACCAGAATAGGGCCTGAAGCAATCCTGCGCTTTTGCGGCCAGCTCCCAAACAAGCGAGTTGACAAATGGAGCTCAGGGGCACTGCAATTCACAAACCTGCAGAGTTATAAAGGATAACTCTCTTCCACAAATGTATTGAGGGAAGGCAACGAAGAGGATTTGAAAGCAAGGCAGAATTGCAAGAAACAGATTTCAGGAGGTAGATTCGACTCGCCTTTAAAGCCCATGAAAAGCGGCAAAACGTCGACAATGATGCCCTTGGCCAAAAAGGGCGTATGCGTTTTTTCCTGAATATATTCAGGAAAAAACGCATACGCCCTTTTTGGCCAACCAAGCAAGCCGGAAAGGCAAATCGGCACTACAAAGAAGTCTCGCTTGCCATCGGTCAAAAGGGCCATGCTGAAAAAAGTGTAAAAACCAGAAATGCAGGACAGGCCATGGAGACATGGGAGCCTTGCTACGCTCATGGGCGGGATGTAAATTGCCAACAGCCACTCTGGAGAAGTGTACGGTGTGTCCTGAAACATGTAATAAACACAGCTTAGAGAGCATAGGGCACTTCCACTCATGGGCGTATACATTGGGAAAACTGAAAAGCCACAAGACACAGGCACCCCAAAGTGTAGGGCTGCTCTGTTTACAAGAACCTCCACTTCGGTACACCTTAAATAGCCCAGGAAGAAGTTGTGGTACTTATGCACAATGGAATATCCCTCAGCCATGAAATCAATGTCATAAGGCTAGTAGCAGCATGATGAGTGGATTTAGGTACGATGACTCTAAGTGAAATAAGTCACACAGAAAAAGACACTTATCCTAAGATATCACGTACAGAGGGAATGTCAAAATCGCTACCCTTGAACTGAATTACAAAACAGAACAGAGTCACACGTTTAGAAAACACACTATGGCTGCTTAAAGGGAAAGGTCAGGTGGGGTGATGCATAAAACAAGGGTTTGAAATTAGCTCAGATACCGTTCCATAAGCCAAATATGTAATAGACAAGACCTACTCCCTGCTCAGTGAACTGGACGCAACACCCCCTATTCACCGCACAAGAATATATCTGACTAGTAAGAATCTGAAAACCTATGTATTGATATCTCTCTGGAAGTGAATCAAGAGGGTGTAAAGCGGCATCAACACAGCAGTGAAAAGCAGCTAAACCCCATTATAAAAATAAATTACTTAAAAAAAAAAACCCTAAAACAAAGACAGTGACAGAGAGAGAAATTCTTACAAAATCCGTTCAGGGGCTCTGATGCAACCTGGATTGACCATATCTAGACCCACAGCTGGATGAGACATTAGGCTGGACACTCTTGGGGCTGAGAGGATTGGTGAGGTTGGGTGAGCAAACGCAGACCCTTGAAAGTAATACTGCGTGCTACCCATCCCATGGGTCCCAAATCTCCAGGTTCAAGGGCATCTTCCTACATCGAAAACATGCATGGGAAACCCAGAAGATGGTACACCGTGTGATCGGGAAAGGTTTCTAAAACGCACCTCACTTCTCCTCTCCTTGTGCTCGGGTTCGCCATTCCAGCCGCTTTACTAACAATCTCCCTACTTGGAGAATCAGCACCGTTAACCTCCTGTTTCGTACAGGTTGCAATTTGTCCTGAGGATAAACGGGAAGAGGGGGAACCAATGAGAGACGAGCTCTCGGTGTTGGGACAGGCACAGATCACTCTATTTTCCCATCAGGAAGAAGAATGAACCACAGGCTCAGCCTGCCCCTCCGGAACCAGAATAGGGCCTGAAGCAATCCTGCGCTTTTGCGGCCAGCTCCCAAACAAGCGAGTTGACAAATGGAGCTCAGGGGCACTGCAATTCACAAACCTGCAGAGTTATAAAGGATAACTCTCTTCCACAAATGTATTGAGGGAAGGCAACGAAGAGGATTTGAAAGCAAGGCAGAATTGCAAGAAACAGATTTCAGGAGGTAGATTCGACTCGCCTTTAAAGCCCATGAAAAGCGGCAAAACGTCGACAATGATGCCCTTGGCCAAAAAGGGCGTATGCGTTTTTTCCTGAATATATTCAGGAAAAAACGCATACGCCCTTTTTGGCCAACCAAGCAAGCCGGAAAGGCAAATCGGCACTACAAAGAAGTCTCGCTTGCCATCGGTCAAAAGGGCCATGCTGAAAAAAGTGTAAAAACCAGAAATGCAGGACAGGCCATGGAGACATGGGAGCCTTGCTACGCTCATGGGCGGGATGTAAATTGCTAACAGCCACTCTGGAGAAGTGTACGGTGTGTCCTGAAACATGTAATAAACACAGCTTAGAGAGCATAGGGCACTTCCACTCATGGGCGTATACATTGGGAAAACTGAAAAGCCACAAGACACAGGCACCCCAAAGTGTAGGGCTGCTCTGTTTACAAGAACCTCCACTTCGGTACACCTTAAATAGCCCAGGAAGAAGTTGTGGTACTTATGCACAATGGAATATCCCTCAGCCATGAAATCAATGTCATAAGGCTAGTAGCAGCATGATGAGTGGATTTAGGTACGATGACTCTAAGTGAAATAAGTCACACAGAAAAAGACACTTATCCTAAGATATCACGTACAGAGGGAATGTCAAAATCGCTACCCTTGAACTGAATTACAAAACAGAACAGAGTCACACGTTTAGAAAACACACTATGGCTGCTTAAAGGGAAAGGTCAGGTGGGGTGATGCATAAAACAAGGGTTTGAAAGTAGCTCAGATACCGTTCCATAAGCCAAATATGTAATAGACAAGCCCTACTCCCTGCTCAGTGAACTGGACGCAACACCCCCTATTCACCGCACAAGAATATATCTGACTAGTAAGAATCTGAAAACCTATGTATTGATATCTCTCTGGAAGTGAATCAAGAGGGTGTAAAGCGGCATCAACACAGCAGTGAAAAGCAGCTAAACCCCATTATAAAAATAAATTACTTAAAAAAAAAACCCCTAAAACAAAGACAGTGACAGAGAGAGAAATTCTTACAAAATCCGTTCAGGGGCTCTGATGCAACCTGGATTGACCATATCTAGACCCACAGCTGGATGAGACATTAGGCTGGACACTCTTGGGGCTGAGAGGATTGGTGAGGTTGGGTGAGCAAACGCAGACCCTTGAAAGTAATACTGCGTGCTACCCATCCCATGGGTCCCAAATCTCCAGGTTCAAGGGCATCTTCCTACATCGAAAACATGCATGGGAAACCCAGAAGATGGTACACCGTGTGATCGGGAAAGGTTTCTAAAACGCACCTCACTTCTCCTCTCCTTGTGCTCGGGTTCGCCATTCCAGCCGCTTTACTAACAATCTCCCTACTTGGAGAATCAGCACCGTTAACCTCCTGTTTCGTACAGGTTGCAATTTGTCCTGAGGATAAACGGGAAGAGGGGGAACCAATGAGAGACGAGCTCTCGGTGTTGGGACAGGCACAGATCACTCTATTTTCCCATCAGGAAGAAGAATGAACCACAGGCTCAGCCTGCCCCTCCGGAACCAGAATAGGGCCTGAAGCAATCCTGCGCTTTTGCGGCCAGCTCCCAAACAAGCGAGTTGACAAATGGAGCTCAGGGGCACTGCAATTCACAAACCTGCAGAGTTATAAAGGATAACTCTCTTCCACAAATGTATTGAGGGAAGGCAACGAAGAGGATTTGAAAGCAAGGCAGAATTGCAAGAAACAGATTTCAGGAGGTAGATTCGACTCGCCTTTAAAGCCCATGAAAAGCGGCAAAACGTCGACAATGATGCCCTTGGCCAAAAAGGGCGTATGCGTTTTTTCCTGAATATATTCAGGAAAAAACGCATACGCCCTTTTTGGCCAACCAAGCAAGCCGGAAAGGCAAATCGGCACTACAAAGAAGTCTCGCTTGCCATCGGTCAAAAGGGCCATGCTGAAAAAAGTGTAAAAACCAGAAATGCAGGACAGGCCATGGAGACATGGGAGCCTTGCTACGCTCATGGGCGGGATGTAAATTGCCAACAGCCACTCTGGAGAAGTGTACGGTGTGTCCTGAAACATGTAATAAACACAGCTTAGAGAGCATAGGGCACTTCCACTCATGGGCGTATACATTGGGAAAACTGAAAAGCCACAAGACACAGGCACCCCAAAGTGTAGGGCTGCTCTGTTTACAAGAACCTCCACTTCGGTACACCTTAAATAGCCCAGGAAGAAGTTGTGGTACTTATGCACAATGGAATATCCCTCAGCCATGAAATCAATGTCATAAGGCTAGTAGCAGCATGATGAGTGGATTTAGGTACGATGACTCTAAGTGAAATAAGTCACACAGAAAAAGACACTTATCCTAAGATATCACGTACAGAGGGAATGTCAAAATCGCTACCCTTGAACTGAATTACAAAACAGAACAGAGTCACACGTTTAGAAAACACACTATGGCTGCTTAAAGGGAAAGGTCAGGTGGGGTGATGCATAAAACAAGGGTTTGAAAGTAGCTCAGATACCGTTCCATAAGCCAAATATGTAATAGACAAGACCTACTCCCTGCTCAGTGAACTGGACGCAACACCCCCTATTCACCGCACAAGAATATATCTGACTAGTAAGAATCTGAAAACCTATGTATTGATATCTCTCTGGAAGTGAATCAAGAGGGTGTAAAGCGGCATCAACACAGCAGTGAAAAGCAGCTAAACCCCATTATAAAAATAAATTACTTAAAAAAAAAACCCCTAAAACAAAGACAGTGACAGAGAGAGAAATTCTTACAAAATCCGTTCAGGGGCTCTGATGCAACCTGGATTGACCATATCTAGACCCACAGCTGGATGAGACATTAGGCTGGACACTCTTGGGGCTGAGAGGATTGGTGAGGTTGGGTGAGCAAACGCAGACCCTTGAAAGTAATACTGCGTGCTACCCATCCCATGGGTCCCAAATCTCCAGGTTCAAGGGCATCTTCCTACATCGAAAACATGCATGGGAAACCCAGAAGATGGTACACCGTGTGATCGGGAAAGGTTTCTAAAACGCACCTCACTTCTCCTCTCCTTGTGCTCGGGTTCGCCATTCCAGCCGCTTTACTAACAATCTCCCTACTTGGAGAATCAGCACCGTTAACCTCCTGTTTCGTACAGGTTGCAATTTGTCCTGAGGATAAACGGGAAGAGGGGGAACCAATGAGAGACGAGCTCTCGGTGTTGGGACAGGCACAGATCACTCTATTTTCCCATCAGGAAGAAGAATGAACCACAGGCTCAGCCTGCCCCTCCGGAACCAGAATAGGGCCTGAAGCAATCCTGCGCTTTTGCGGCCAGCTCCCAAACAAGCGAGTTGACAAATGGAGCTCAGGGGCACTGCAATTCACAAACCTGCAGAGTTATAAAGGATAACTCTCTTCCACAAATGTATTGAGGGAAGGCAACGAAGAGGATTTGAAAGCAAGGCAGAATTGCAAGAAACAGATTTCAGGAGGTAGATTCGACTCGCCTTTAAAGCCCATGAAAAGCGGCAAAACGTCGACAATGATGCCCTTGGCCAAAAAGGGCGTATGCGTTTTTTCCTGAATATATTCAGGAAAAAACGCATACGCCCTTTTTGGCCAACCAAGCAAGCCGGAAAGGCAAATCGGCACTACAAAGAAGTCTCGCTTGCCATCGGTCAAAAGGGCCATGCTGAAAAAAGTGTAAAAACCAGAAATGCAGGACAGGCCATGGAGACATGGGAGCCTTGCTACGCTCATGGGCGGGATGTAAATTGCCAACAGCCACTCTGGAGAAGTGTACGGTGTGTCCTGAAACATGTAATAAACACAGCTTAGAGAGCATAGGGCACTTCCACTCATGGGCGTATACATTGGGAAAACTGAAAAGCCACAAGACACAGGCACCCCAAAGTGTAGGGCTGCTCTGTTTACAAGAACCTCCACTTCGGTACACCTTAAATAGCCCAGGAAGAAGTTGTGGTACTTATGCACAATGGAATATCCCTCAGCCATGAAATCAATGTCATAAGGCTAGTAGCAGCATGATGAGTGGATTTAGGTACGATGACTCTAAGTGAAATAAGTCACACAGAAAAAGACACTTATCCTAAGATATCACGTACAGAGGGAATGTCAAAATCGCTACCCTTGAACTGAATTACAAAACAGAACAGAGTCACACGTTTAGAAAACACACTATGGCTGCTTAAAGGGAAAGGTCAGGTGGGGTGATGCATAAAACAAGGGTTTGAAATTAGCTCAGATACCGTTCCATAAGCCAAATATGTAATAGACAAGACCTACTCCCTGCTCAGTGAACTGGACGCAACACCCCCTATTCACCGCACAAGAATATATCTGACTAGTAAGAATCTGAAAACCTATGTATTGATATCTCTCTGGAAGTGAATCAAGAGGGTGTAAAGCGGCATCAACACAGCAGTGAAAAGCAGCTAAACCCCATTATAAAAATAAATTACTTATAAAAAAAACCCCTAAAACAAAGACAGTGACAGAGAGAGAAATTCTTACAAAATCCGTTCAGGGGCTCTGATGCAACCTGGATTGACCATATCTAGACCCACAGCTGGATGAGACATTAGGCTGGACACTCTTGGGGCTGAGAGGATTGGTGAGGTTGGGTGAGCAAACGCAGACCCTTGAAAGTAATACTGCGTGCTACCCATCCCATGGGTCCCAAATCTCCAGGTTCAAGGGCATCTTCCTACATCGAAAACATGCATGGGAAACCCAGAAGATGGTACACCGTGTGATCGGGAAAGGTTTCTAAAACGCACCTCACTTCTCCTCTCCTTGTGCTCGGGTTCGCCATTCCAGCCGCTTTACTAACAATCTCCCTACTTGGAGAATCAGCACCGTTAACCTCCTGTTTCGTACAGGTTGCAATTTGTCCTGAGGATAAACGGGAAGAGGGGGAACCAATGAGAGACGAGCTCTCGGTGTTGGGACAGGCACAGATCACTCTATTTTCCCATCAGGAAGAAGAATGAACCACAGGCTCAGCCTGCCCCTCCGGAACCAGAATAGGGCCTGAAGCAATCCTGCGCTTTTGCGGCCAGCTCCCAAACAAGCGAGTTGACAAATGGAGCTCAGGGGCACTGCAATTCACAAACCTGCAGAGTTATAAAGGATAACTCTCTTCCACAAATGTATTGAGGGAAGGCAACGAAGAGGATTTGAAAGCAAGGCAGAATTGCAAGAAACAGATTTCAGGAGGTAGATTCGACTCGCCTTTAAAGCCCATGAAAAGCGGCAAAACGTCGACAATGATGCCCTTGGCCAAAAAGGGCGTATGCGTTTTTTCCTGAATATATTCAGGAAAAAACGCATACGCCCTTTTTGGCCAACCAAGCAAGCCGGAAAGGCAAATCGGCACTACAAAGAAGTCTCGCTTGCCATCGGTCAAAAGGGCCATGCTGAAAAAAGTGTAAAAACCAGAAATGCAGGACAGGCCATGGAGACATGGGAGCCTTGCTACGCTCATGGGCGGGATGTAAATTGCCAACAGCCACTCTGGAGAAGTGTACGGTGTGTCCTGAAACATGTAATAAACACAGCTTAGAGAGCATAGGGCACTTCCACTCATGGGCGTATACATTGGGAAAACTGAAAAGCCACAAGACACAGGCACCCCAAAGTGTAGGGCTGCTCTGTTTACAAGAACCTCCACTTCGGTACACCTTAAATAGCCCAGGAAGAAGTTGTGGTACTTATGCACAATGGAATATCCCTCAGCCATGAAATCAATGTCATAAGGCTAGTAGCAGCATGATGAGTGGATTTAGGTACGATGACTCTAAGTGAAATAAGTCACACAGAAAAAGACACTTATCCTAAGATATCACGTACAGAGGGAATGTCAAAATCGCTACCCTTGAACTGAATTACAAAACAGAACAGAGTCACACGTTTAGAAAACACACTATGGCTGCTTAAAGGGAAAGGTCAGGTGGGGTGATGCATAAAACAAGGGTTTGAAAGTAGCTCAGATACCGTTCCATAAGCCAAATATGTAATAGACAAGACCTACTCCCTGCTCAGTGAACTGGACGCAACACCCCCTATTCACCGCACAAGAATATATCTGACTAGTAAGAATCTGAAAACCTATGTATTGATATCTCTCTGGAAGTGAATCAAGAGGGTGTAAAGCGGCATCAACACAGCAGTGAAAAGCAGCTAAACCCCATTATAAAAATAAATTACTTAAAAAAAAAACCCCTAAAACAAAGACAGTGACAGAGAGAGAAATTCTTACAAAATCCGTTCAGGGGCTCTGATGCAACCTGGATTGACCATATCTAGACCCACAGCTGGATGAGACATTAGGCTGGACACTCTTGGGGCTGAGAGGATTGGTGAGGTTGGGTGAGCAAACGCAGACCCTTGAAAGTAATACTGCGTGCTACCCATCCCATGGGTCCCAAATCTCCAGGTTCAAGGGCATCTTCCTACATCGAAAACATGCATGGGAAACCCAGAAGATGGTACACCGTGTGATCGGGAAAGGTTTCTAAAACGCACCTCACTTCTCCTCTCCTTGTGCTCGGGTTCGCCATTCCAGCCGCTTTACTAACAATCTCCCTACTTGGAGAATCAGCACCGTTAACCTCCTGTTTCGTACAGGTTGCAATTTGTCCTGAGGATAAACGGGAAGAGGGGGAACCAATGAGAGACGAGCTCTCGGTGTTGGGACAGGCACAGATCACTCTATTTTCCCATCAGGAAGAAGAATGAACCACAGGCTCAGCCTGCCCCTCCGGAACCAGAATAGGGCCTGAAGCAATCCTGCGCTTTTGCGGCCAGCTCCCAAACAAGCGAGTTGACAAATGGAGCTCAGGGGCACTGCAATTCACAAACCTGCAGAGTTATAAAGGATAACTCTCTTCCACAAATGTATTGAGGGAAGGCAACGAAGAGGATTTGAAAGCAAGGCAGAATTGCAAGAAACAGATTTCAGGAGGTAGATTCGACTCGCCTTTAAAGCCCATGAAAAGCGGCAAAACGTCGACAATGATGCCCTTGGCCAAAAAGGGCGTATGCGTTTTTTCCTGAATATATTCAGGAAAAAACGCATACGCCCTTTTTGGCCAACCAAGCAAGCCGGAAAGGCAAATCGGCACTACAAAGAAGTCTCGCTTGCCATCGGTCAAAAGGGCCATGCTGAAAAAAGTGTAAAAACCAGAAATGCAGGACAGGCCATGGAGACATGGGAGCCTTGCTACGCTCATGGGCGGGATGTAAATTGCCAACAGCCACTCTGGAGAAGTGTACGGTGTGTCCTGAAACATGTAATAAACACAGCTTAGAGAGCATAGGGCACTTCCACTCATGGGCGTATACATTGGGAAAACTGAAAAGCCACAAGACACAGGCACCCCAAAGTGTAGGGCTGCTCTGTTTACAAGAACCTCCACTTCGGTACACCTTAAATAGCCCAGGAAGAAGTTGTGGTACTTATGCACAATGGAATATCCCTCAGCCATGAAATCAATGTCATAAGGCTAGTAGCAGCATGATGAGTGGATTTAGGTACGATGACTCTAAGTGAAATAAGTCACACAGAAAAAGACACTTATCCTAAGATATCACGTACAGAGGGAATGTCAAAATCGCTACCCTTGAACTGAATTACAAAACAGAACAGAGTCACACGTTTAGAAAACACACTATGGCTGCTTAAAGGGAAAGGTCAGGTGGGGTGATGCATAAAACAAGGGTTTGAAAGTAGCTCAGATACCGTTCCATAAGCCAAATATGTAATAGACAAGCCCTACTCCCTGCTCAGTGAACTGGACGCAACACCCCCTATTCACCGCACAAGAATATATCTGACTAGTAAGAATCTGAAAACCTATGTATTGATATCTCTCTGGAAGTGAATCAAGAGGGTGTAAAGCGGCATCAACACAGCAGTGAAAAGCAGCTAAACCCCATTATAAAAATAAATTACTTAAAAAAAAAACCCCTAAAACAAAGACAGTGACAGAGAGAGAAATTCTTACAAAATCCGTTCAGGGGCTCTGATGCAACCTGGATTGACCATATCTAGACCCACAGCTGGATGAGACATTAGGCTGGACACTCTTGGGGCTGAGAGGATTGGTGAGGTTGGGTGAGCAAACGCAGACCCTTGAAAGTAATACTGCGTGCTACCCATCCCATGGGTCCCAAATCTCCAGGTTCAAGGGCATCTTCCTACATCGAAAACATGCATGGGAAACCCAGAAGATGGTACACCGTGTGATCGGGAAAGGTTTCTAAAACGCACCTCACTTCTCCTCTCCTTGTGCTCGGGTTCGCCATTCCAGCCGCTTTACTAACAATCTCCCTACTTGGAGAATCAGCACCGTTAACCTCCTGTTTCGTACAGGTTGCAATTTGTCCTGAGGATAAACGGGAAGAGGGGGAACCAATGAGAGACGAGCTCTCGGTGTTGGGACAGGCACAGATCACTCTATTTTCCCATCAGGAAGAAGAATGAACCACAGGCTCAGCCTGCCCCTCCGGAACCAGAATAGGGCCTGAAGCAATCCTGCGCTTTTGCGGCCAGCTCCCAAACAAGCGAGTTGACAAATGGAGCTCAGGGGCACTGCAATTCACAAACCTGCAGAGTTATAAAGGATAACTCTCTTCCACAAATGTATTGAGGGAAGGCAACGAAGAGGATTTGAAAGCAAGGCAGAATTGCAAGAAACAGATTTCAGGAGGTAGATTCGACTCGCCTTTAAAGCCCATGAAAAGCGGCAAAACGTCGACAATGATGCCCTTGGCCAAAAAGGGCGTATGCGTTTTTTCCTGAATATATTCAGGAAAAAACGCATACGCCCTTTTTGGCCAACCAAGCAAGCCGGAAAGGCAAATCGGCACTACAAAGAAGTCTCGCTTGCCATCGGTCAAAAGGGCCATGCTGAAAAAAGTGTAAAAACCAGAAATGCAGGACAGGCCATGGAGACATGGGAGCCTTGCTACGCTCATGGGCGGGATGTAAATTGCCAACAGCCACTCTGGAGAAGTGTACGGTGTGTCCTGAAACATGTAATAAACACAGCTTAGAGAGCATAGGGCACTTCCACTCATGGGCGTATACATTGGGAAAACTGAAAATCCACAAGACACAGGCACCCCAAAGTGTAGGGCTGCTCTGTTTACAAGAACCTCCACTTCGGTACACCTTAAATAGCCCAGGAAGAAGTTGTGGTACTTATGCACAATGGAATATCCCTCAGCCATGAAATCAATGTCATAAGGCTAGTAGCAGCATGATGAGTGGATTTAGGTACGATGACTCTAAGTGAAATAAGTCACACAGAAAAAGACACTTATCCTAAGATATCACGTACAGAGGGAATGTCAAAATCGCTACCCTTGAACTGAATTACAAAACAGAACAGAGTCACACGTTTAGAAAACACACTATGGCTGCTTAAAGGGAAAGGTGGTCAGGTGGGGTGATGCATAAAACAAGGGTTTGAAATTAGCTCAGATACCGTTCCATAAGCCAAATATGTAATAGACAAGACCTACTCCCTGCTCAGTGAACTGGACGCAACACCCCCTATTCACCGCACAAGAATATATCTGACTAGTAAGAATCTGAAAACCTATGTATTGATATCTCTCTGGAAGTGAATCAAGAGGGTGTAAAGCGGCATCAACACAGCAGTGAAAAGCAGCTAAACCCCATTATAAAAATAAATTACTTAAAAAAAAACCCCCTAAAACAAAGACAGTGACAGAGAGAGAAATTCTTACAAAATCCGTTCAGGGGCTCTGATGCAACCTGGATTGACCATATCTAGACCCACAGCTGGATAGACATTAGGCTGGACACTCTTGGGGCTGAGAGGATTGGTGAGGTTGGGTGAGCAAACGCAGACCCTTGAAAGTAATACTGCGTGCTACCCATCCATGGGTCCCAAATCTCCAGGTTCAAGGGCATCTTCCTACATCGAAAACATGCATGGGAAACCCAGAAGATGGTACACCGTGTGATCGGGAAAGGTTTCTAAAACGCACCTCACTTCTCCCTCTCCTTGTGCTTCGGGTTCGCCATTCCAGCCGCTTTACTAACAATCTCCCTACTTGGAGAATCAGCACCGTTAACCTCCTGTTTCGTACAGGTTGCAATTTGTCCTGAGGATAAACGGGAAGAGGGGAACCAATGAGAGACGAGCTCTCGGTGTTGGGACAGGCACAGATCACTCTATTTTCCCATCAGAAGAAGAATGAACCACAGGCTCAGCCTGCCCCTCCGGAACCAGAATAGGGCCTGAAGCAATCCTGCGCTTTTGCGGCCAGCTCCCAAACAAGCGAGTTGACAAATGGAGCTCAGGGGCACTGCAATTCACAAACCTGCAGAGTTATAAAGGATAACTCTCTTCCACAAATGTATTGAGGGAAGGCAACGAAGAGGATTTGAAAAGCAAGGCAGAATTGCAAGAAACAGATTTCAGGAGGTAGATTCGACTCGCCTTAAAGCCCATGAAAAGCGGCAAAACGTCGACAATGATGCCTTGGCCAAAAAGGGCGTATGCGTTTTTTCCTGAATATATTCAGGAAAAAACGCATACGCCCTTTTTGGCCAACCAAGCAAGCCGGAAAGGCAAATCGGGCACTACAAGAAGTCTCGCTTGCCATCGGTCAAAAGGGCCATGCTGAAAAAAGTGTAAAAACCAGAAATGCAGGACAGGCCATGGAGACATGGGAGCCTTGCTACGCTCATGGGCGGGATGTAAATTGCCAACAGCCACTCTGGAGAAGTGTACGGTGTGTCCTGAAACATGTAATAAACACAGCTTAGAGAGCATAGGGCACTTCCACTCATGGGCGTATACATTGGGAAAACTGAAAAGCCACAAGACACAGGCACCCCAAAGTGTAGGGCTGCTCTGTTTACAAGACCTCCACTTCGGTACACCTTAAATAGCCCAGGAAGAAGTTGTGGTACTTATGCACAATGGAATATCCCTCAGCCATGAAATCAATGTCATAAGGCTAGTAGCAGCATGATGAGTGGATTTAGGTACGATGACTCTAAGTGAAATAAGTCACACAGAAAAAGACACATATCCTAAGATATCACGTACAGAGGGAATGTCAAAATCGCTACCCTTGAACTGAATTACAAAACAGAACAGAGTCACACGTTTAGAAAACACACTATGGCTGCTTAAAGGGAAAGGTCAGGTGGGGGTGATGCATAAAACAAGGGTTTGAAAGTAGCTCAGATACCGTTCCATAAGCCAAATATGTAATAGACAAGCCCTACTCCCTGCTCAGTGAACTGGACGCAACACCCCCTATTCACCGCACAAGAATATATCTGACTAGTAAGAATCTGAAAACCTATGTATTGATATCTCTCTGGAAGTGAATCAAGAGGGTGTAAAGCGGCATCAACACAGCAGTGAAAAGCAGCTAAACCCCATTATAAAAATAAATTTACTTAAAAAAAAACCCCTAAAACAAAGACAGTGACAGAGAGAGAAATTCTTACAAAATCCGTTCAGGGGCTCTGATGCAACCTGGATTGACCATATCTAGACCCACAGCTGGATGAGACATTAGGCTGGACACTCTTGGGGCTGAGAGGATTGGTGAGGTTGGGTGAGCAAACGCAGACCCTTGAAAGTAATACTGCGTGCTACCCATCCCATGGGTCCCAAATCTCCAGGTTCAAGGGCATCTTCCTACCATCGAAAACATGCATGGGAAACCCAGAAGATGGTACACCGTGTGATCGGGAAAGGTTTCTAAAACGCACCTCACTTCTCCTCTCCTTGTGCTCGGGTTCGCCATTCCAGCCGCTTTACTAACAATCTCCCTACTTGGAGAATCAGCACCGTTAACCTCCTGTTTCGTACAGGTTGCAATTTGTCCTGAGGATAAACGGGGAAGAGGGGGAACCAATGAGAGACGAGCTCTCGGTGTTGGGACAGGCACAGATCACTCTATTTTCCCATCAGGAAGAAGAATGAACCACAGGCTCAGCCTGCCCTCCGGAACCAGAATAGGGCCTGAAGCAATCCTGCGCTTTTGCGGCCAGCTCCCAAACAAGCGAGTTGACAAATGGAGCTCAGGGGCACTGCAATTCACAAACCTGCAGAGTTATAAAGGATAACTCTCTTCCACAAATGTATTGAGGGAAGGCAACGAAGAGGATTTGAAAGCAAGGCAGAATTGCAAGAAACAGATTTCAGGAGGTAGATTCGACTCGCCTTTAAAGCCATGAAAAGCGGCAAAACGTCGACAATGATGCCCTTGGCCAAAAAGGGGCGTATGCGTTTTTTCCTGAATATATTCAGGAAAAAACGCATACGCCCTTTTTGGCCAACCAAGCAAGCCGGGAAAGGCAAATCGGCACTACAAAGAAGTCTCGCTTGCCATCGGTCAAAAGGGCCATGCTGAAAAAAGTGTAAAAACCAGAAATGCAGGACAGGCCATGGAGACATGGGAGCCTTGCTACGCTCATGGGCGGGATGTAAATTGCCAACAGCCACTCTGAGAAGTGTACGGTGTGTCCTGAAACATGTAATAAACACAGCTTAGAGAGCATAGGGCACTTCCACTCATGGGCGTATACATTGGGAAAACTGAAAAGCCACAAGACACAGGCACCCCAAAGTGTAGGGCTGCTCTGTTTACAAGAACCTCCACTTCGGTACACCTTAAATAGCCCAGGAAGAAGTTGTGGTACTTATGCACAATGGAATATCCCTCAGCCATGAAATCAATGTCATAAGGCTAGTAGCAGCATGATGAGTGGATTTAGGTACGATGACTCTAAGTGAAATAAGTCACACAGAAAAAGACACTTATCCTAAGATATCACGTACAGAGGGAATGTCAAAATCGCTACCCTTGAACTGAATTACAAAACAGAACAGAGTCACACGTTTAGAAAACACACTATGGCTGCTTAAAGGGAAAGGTCAGGTGGGGTGATGCATAAAACAAGGGTTTGAAATTAGCTCAGATACCGTTCCATAAGCCAAATATGTAATAGACAAGACCTACTCCCTGCTCAGTGAACTGGACGCAACACCCCCTATTCACCGCACAAGAATATATCTGACTAGTAAGAATCTGAAAACCTATGTATTGATATCTCTCTGGAAGTGAATCAAGAGGGTGTAAAGCGGCATCAACACAGCAGTGAAAAGCAGCTAAACCCCATTATAAAAATAAATTACTTAAAAAAAAAACCCCTAAAACAAAGACAGTGACAGAGAGAGAAATTCTTACAAAATCCGTTCAGGGGCTCTGATGCAACCTGGATTGACCATATCTAGACCCACAGCTGGATGAGACATTAGGCTGGACACTCTTGGGGCTGAGAGGATTGGTGAGGTTGGGTGAGCAAACGCAGACCCTTGAAAGTAATACTGCGTGCTACCCATCCCATGGGTCCCAAATCTCCAGGTTCAAGGGCATCTTCCTACATCGAAAACATGCATGGGAAACCCAGAAGATGGTACACCGTGTGATCGGAAAGGTTTCTAAAACGCACCTCACTTCTCCTCTCCTTGTGCTCGGGTTCGCCATTCCAGCCGCTTTACTAACAATCTCCCTACTTGGAGAATCAGCACCGTTAACCTCCTGTTTCGTACAGGTTGCAATTTGTCCTGAGGATAAACGGGAAGAGGGGGAACCAATGAGAGACGAGCTCTCGGTGTTGGGACAGGCACAGATCACTCTATTTTCCCATCAGGAAGAAGAATGAACCACAGGCTCAGCCTGCCCCTCCGGAACCAGAATAGGGCCTGAAGCAATCCTGCGCTTTTGCGGCCAGCTCCCAAACAAGCGAGTTGACAAATGGAGCTCAGGGGCACTGCAATTCACAAACCTGCAGAGTTATAAAGGATAACTCTCTTTTCCACAAATGTATTGAGGGAAGGCAACGAAGAGGATTTGAAAGCAAGGCAGAATTGCAAGAAACAGATTTCAGGAGGTAGATTCGACTCGCCTTTAAAGCCCATGAAAAGCGGCAAAACGTCGACAATGATGCCCTTGGCCAAAAAGGGCGTATGCGTTTTTTCCTGAATATATTCAGGAAAAAACGCATACGCCCTTTTTGGCCAACCAAGCAAGCCGGAAAGGCAAATCGGCACTACAAAGAAGTCTCGCTTGCCATCGGTCAAAAGGGCCATGCTGAAAAAAGTGTAAAAACCAGAAATGCAGGACAGGCCATGGAGACATGGGAGCCTTGCTACGCTCATGGGCGGGATGTAAATTGCCAACAGCCACTCTGGAGAAGTGTACGGTGTGTCCTGAAACATGTAATAAACACAGCTTAGAGAGCATAGGGCACTTCCACTCATGGGCGTATACATTGGGAAAACTGAAAAGCCACAAGACACAGGCACCCCAAAGTGTAGGGCTGCTCTGTTTACAAGAACCTCCACTTCGGTACACCTTAAATAGCCCAGGAAGAAGTTGTGGTACTTATGCACAATGGAATATCCCTCAGCCATGAAATCAATGTCATAAGGCTAGTAGCAGCATGATGAGTGGATTTAGGTACGATGACTCTAAGTGAAATAAGTCACACAGAAAAAGACACTTATCCTAAGATATCACGTACAGAGGGAATGTCAAAATCGCTACCCTTGAACTGAATTACAAAACAGAACAGAGTCACACGTTTAGAAAACACACTATGGCTGCTTAAAGGGAAAGGTCAGGTGGGGTGATGCATAAAACAAGGGTTTGAAATTAGCTCAGATACCGTTCCATAAGCCAAATATGTAATAGACAAGACCTACTCCCTGCTCAGTGAACTGGACGCAACACCCCCTATTCACCGCACAAGAATATATCTGACTAGTAAGAATCTGAAAACCTATGTATTGATATCTCTCTGGAAGTGAATCAAGAGGGTGTAAAGCGGCATCAACACAGCAGTGAAAAGCAGCTAAACCCCATTATAAAAATAAATTACTTATAAAAAAAACCCCTAAAACAAAGACAGTGACAGAGAGAGAAATTCTTACAAAATCCGTTCAGGGGCTCTGATGCAACCTGGATTGACCATATCTAGACCCACAGCTGGATGAGACATTAGGCTGGACACTCTTGGGGCTGAGAGGATTGGTGAGGTTGGGTGAGCAAACGCAGACCCTTTAAAGTAATACTGCGTGCTACCCATCCCATGGGTCCCAAATCTCCAGGTTCAAGGGCATCTTCCTACATCGAAAACATGCATGGGAAACCCAGAAGATGGTACACCGTGTGATCGGGAAAGGTTTCTAAAACGCACCTCACTTCTCCTCTCCTTGTGCTCGGGTTCGCCATTCCAGCCGCTTTACTAACAATCTCCCTACTTGGAGAATCAGCACCGTTAACCTCCTGTTTCGTACAGGTTGCAATTTGTCCTGAGGATAAACGGGAAGAGGGGGAACCAATGAGAGACGAGCTCTCGGTGTTGGGACAGGCACAGATCACTCTATTTTCCCATCAGGAAGAAGAATGAACCACAGGCTCAGCCTGCCCCTCCGGAACCAGAATAGGGCCTGAAGCAATCCTGCGCTTTTGCGGCCAGCTCCCAAACAAGCGAGTTGACAAATGGAGCTCAGGGGCACTGCAATTCACAAACCTGCAGAGTTATAAAGGATAACTCTCTTCCACAAATGTATTGAGGGAAGGCAACGAAGAGGATTTGAAAGCAAGGCAGAATTGCAAGAAACAGATTTCAGGAGGTAGATTCGACTCGCCTTTAAAGCCCATGAAAAGCGGCAAAACGTCGACAATGATGCCCTTGGCCAAAAAGGGCGTATGCGTTTTTTCCTGAATATATTCAGGAAAAAACGCATACGCCCTTTTTGGCCAACCAAGCAAGCCGGAAAGGCAAATCGGCACTACAAAGAAGTCTCGCTTGCCATCGGTCAAAAGGGCCATGCTGAAAAAAGTGTAAAAACCAGAAATGCAGGACAGGCCATGGAGACATGGGAGCCTTGCTACGCTCATGGGCGGGATGTAAATTGCCAACAGCCACTCTGGAGAAGTGTACGGTGTGTCCTGAAACATGTAATAAACACAGCTTAGAGAGCATAGGGCACTTCCACTCATGGGCGTATACATTGGGAAAACTGAAAAGCCACAAGACACAGGCACCCCAAAGTGTAGGGCTGCTCTGTTTACAAGAACCTCCACTTCGGTACACCTTAAATAGCCCAGGAAGAAGTTGTGGTACTTATGCACAATGGAATATCCCTCAGCCATGAAATCAATGTCATAAGGCTAGTAGCAGCATGATGAGTGGATTTAGGTACGATGACTCTAAGTGAAATAAGTCACACAGAAAAAGACACTTATCCTAAGATATCACGTACAGAGGGAATGTCAAAATCGCTACCCTTGAACTGAATTACAAAACAGAACAGAGTCACACGTTTAGAAAACACACTATGGCTGCTTAAAGGGAAAGGTCAGGTGGGGTGATGCATAAAACAAGGGTTTGAAATTAGCTCAGATACCGTTCCATAAGCCAAATATGTAATAGACAAGACCTACTCCCTGCTCAGTGAACTGGACGCAACACCCCCTATTCACCGCACAAGAATATATCTGACTAGTAAGAATCTGAAAACCTATGTATTGATATCTCTCTGGAAGTGAATCAAGAGGGTGTAAAGCGGCATCAACACAGCAGTGAAAAGCAGCTAAACCCCATTATAAAAATAAATTACTTATAAAAAAAACCCCTAAAACAAAGACAGTGACAGAGAGAGAAATTCTTACAAAATCCGTTCAGGGGCTCTGATGCAACCTGGATTGACCATATCTAGACCCACAGCTGGATGAGACATTAGGCTGGACACTCTTGGGGCTGAGAGGATTGGTGAGGTTGGGTGAGCAAACGCAGACCCTTGAAAGTAATACTGCGTGCTACCCATCCCATGGGTCCCAAATCTCCAGGTTCAAGGGCATCTTCCTACATCGAAAACATGCATGGGAAACCCAGAAGATGGTACACCGTGTGATCGGGAAAGGTTTCTAAAACGCACCTCACTTCTCCTCTCCTTGTGCTCGGGTTCGCCATTCCAGCCGCTTTACTAACAATCTCCCTACTTGGAGAATCAGCACCGTTAACCTCCTGTTTCGTACAGGTTGCAATTTGTCCTGAGGATAAACGGGAAGAGGGGGAACCAATGAGAGACGAGCTCTCGGTGTTGGGACAGGCACAGATCACTCTATTTTCCCATCAGGAAGAAGAATGAACCACAGGCTCAGCCTGCCCCTCCGGAACCAGAATAGGGCCTGAAGCAATCCTGCGCTTTTGCGGCCAGCTCCCAAACAAGCGAGTTGACAAATGGAGCTCAGGGGCACTGCAATTCACAAACCTGCAGAGTTATAAAGGATAACTCTCTTCCACAAATGTATTGAGGGAAGGCAACGAAGAGGATTTGAAAGCAAGGCAGAATTGCAAGAAACAGATTTCAGGAGGTAGATTCGACTCGCCTTTAAAGCCCATGAAAAGCGGCAAAACGTCGACAATGATGCCCTTGGCCAAAAAGGGCGTATGCGTTTTTTCCTGAATATATTCAGGAAAAAACGCATACGCCCTTTTTGGCCAACCAAGCAAGCCGGAAAGGCAAATCGGCACTACAAAGAAGTCTCGCTTGCCATCGGTCAAAAGGGCCATGCTGAAAAAAGTGTAAAAACCAGAAATGCAGGACAGGCCATGGAGACATGGGAGCCTTGCTACGCTCATGGGCGGGATGTAAATTGCCAACAGCCACTCTGGAGAAGTGTACGGTGTGTCCTGAAACATGTAATAAACACAGCTTAGAGAGCATAGGGCACTTCCACTCATGGGCGTATACATTGGGAAAACTGAAAAGCCACAAGACACAGGCACCCCAAAGTGTAGGGCTGCTCTGTTTACAAGAACCTCCACTTCGGTACACCTTAAATAGCCCAGGAAGAAGTTGTGGTACTTATGCACAATGGAATATCCCTCAGCCATGAAATCAATGTCATAAGGCTAGTAGCAGCATGATGAGTGGATTTAGGTACGATGACTCTAAGTGAAATAAGTCACACAGAAAAAGACACTTATCCTAAGATATCACGTACAGAGGGAATGTCAAAATCGCTACCCTTGAACTGAATTACAAAACAGAACAGAGTCACACGTTTAGAAAACACACTATGGCTGCTTAAAGGGAAAGGTCAGGTGGGGTGATGCATAAAACAAGGGTTTGAAATTAGCTCAGATACCGTTCCATAAGCCAAATATGTAATAGACAAGACCTACTCCCTGCTCAGTGAACTGGACGCAACACCCCCTATTCACCGCACAAGAATATATCTGACTAGTAAGAATCTGAAAACCTATGTATTGATATCTCTCTGGAAGTGAATCAAGAGGGTGTAAAGCGGCATCAACACAGCAGTGAAAAGCAGCTAAACCCCATTATAAAAATAAATTACTTAAAAAAAAAAACCCTAAAACAAAGACAGTGACAGAGAGAGAAATTCTTACAAAATCCGTTCAGGGGCTCTGATGCAACCTGGATTGACCATATCTAGACCCACAGCTGGATGAGACATTAGGCTGGACACTCTTGGGGCTGAGAGGATTGGTGAGGTTGGGTGAGCAAACGCAGACCCTTGAAAGTAATACTGCGTGCTACCCATCCCATGGGTCCCAAATCTCCAGGTTCAAGGGCATCTTCCTACATCGAAAACATGCATGGGAAACCCAGAAGATGGTACACCGTGTGATCGGGAAAGGTTTCTAAAACGCACCTCACTTCTCCTCTCCTTGTGCTCGGGTTCGCCATTCCAGCCGCTTTACTAACAATCTCCCTACTTGGAGAATCAGCACCGTTAACCTCCTGTTTCGTACAGGTTGCAATTTGTCCTGAGGATAAACGGGAAGAGGGGGAACCAATGAGAGACGAGCTCTCGGTGTTGGGACAGGCACAGATCACTCTATTTTCCCATCAGGAAGAAGAATGAACCACAGGCTCAGCCTGCCCCTCCGGAACCAGAATAGGGCCTGAAGCAATCCTGCGCTTTTGCGGCCAGCTCCCAAACAAGCGAGTTGACAAATGGAGCTCAGGGGCACTGCAATTCACAAACCTGCAGAGTTATAAAGGATAACTCTCTTCCACAAATGTATTGAGGGAAGGCAACGAAGAGGATTTGAAAGCAAGGCAGAATTGCAAGAAACAGATTTCAGGAGGTAGATTCGACTCGCCTTTAAAGCCCATGAAAAGCGGCAAAACGTCGACAATGATGCCCTTGGCCAAAAA
This sequence comes from Eubalaena glacialis, assembly GCF_028564815.1. Classification (NCBI taxonomy): domain Eukaryota; kingdom Metazoa; phylum Chordata; class Mammalia; order Artiodactyla; family Balaenidae; genus Eubalaena; species Eubalaena glacialis. The sequence continues at coordinate 56,428 of NW_026871513.1, forward strand.
GGGCGTATGCGTTTTTTCCTGAATATATTCAGGAAAAAACGCATACGCCCTTTTTGGCCAACCAAGCAAGCCGGAAAGGCAAATCGGCACTACAAAGAAGTCTCGCTTGCCATCGGTCAAAAGGGCCATGCTGAAAAAAGTGTAAAAACCAGAAATGCAGGACAGGCCATGGAGACATGGGAGCCTTGCTACGCTCATGGGCGGGATGTAAATTGCCAACAGCCACTCTGGAGAAGTGTACGGTGTGTCCTGAAACATGTAATAAACACAGCTTAGAGAGCATAGGGCACTTCCACTCATGGGCGTATACATTGGGAAAACTGAAAAGCCACAAGACACAGGCACCCCAAAGTGTAGGGATGCTCTGTTTACAAGAACCTCCACTTCGGTACACCTTAAATAGCCCAGGAAGAAGTTGTGGTACTTATGCACAATGGAATATCCCTCAGCCATGAAATCAATGTCATAAGGCTAGTAGCAGCATGATGAGTGGATTTAGGTACGATGACTCTAAGTGAAATAAGTCACACAGAAAAAGACACTTATCCTAAGATATCACGTACAGAGGGAATGTCAAAATCGCTACCCTTGAACTGAATTACAAAACAGAACAGAGTCACACGTTTAGAAAACACACTATGGCTGCTTAAAGGGAAAGGTCAGGTGGGGTGATGCATAAAACAAGGGTTTGAAATTAGCTCAGATACCGTTCCATAAGCCAAATATGTAATAGACAAGACCTACTCCCTGCTCAGTGAACTGGACGCAACACCCCCTATTCACCGCACAAGAATATATCTGACTAGTAAGAATCTGAAAACCTATGTATTGATATCTCTCTGGAAGTGAATCAAGAGGGTGTAAAGCGGCATCAACACAGCAGTGAAAAGCAGCTAAACCCCATTATAAAAATAAATTACTTATAAAAAAAACCCCTAAAACAAAGACAGTGACAGAGAGAGAAATTCTTACAAAATCCGTTCAGGGGCTCTGATGCAACCTGGATTGACCATATCTAGACCCACAGCTGGATGAGACATTAGGCTGGACACTCTTGGGGCTGAGAGGATTGGTGAGGTTGGGTGAGCAAACGCAGACCCTTGAAAGTAATACTGCGTGCTACCCATCCCATGGGTCCCAAATCTCCAGGTTCAAGGGCATCTTCCTACATCGAAAACATGCATGGGAAACCCAGAAGATGGTACACCGTGTGATCGGGAAAGGTTTCTAAAACGCACCTCACTTCTCCTCTCCTTGTGCTCGGGTTCGCCATTCCAGCCGCTTTACTAACAATCTCCCTACTTGGAGAATCAGCACCGTTAACCTCCTGTTTCGTACAGGTTGCAATTTGTCCTGAGGATAAACGGGAAGAGGGGGAACCAATGAGAGACGAGCTCTCGGTGTTGGGACAGGCACAGATCACTCTATTTTCCCATCAGGAAGAAGAATGAACCACAGGCTCAGCCTGCCCCTCCGGAACCAGAATAGGGCCTGAAGCAATCCTGCGCTTTTGCGGCCAGCTCCCAAACAAGCGAGTTGACAAATGGAGCTCAGGGGCACTGCAATTCACAAACCTGCAGAGTTATAAAGGATAACTCTCTTCCACAAATGTATTGAGGGAAGGCAACGAAGAGGATTTGAAAGCAAGGCAGAATTGCAAGAAACAGATTTCAGGAGGTAGATTCGACTCGCCTTTAAAGCCCATGAAAAGCGGCAAAACGTCGACAATGATGCCCTTGGCCAAAAAGGGCGTATGCGTTTTTTCCTGAATATATTCAGGAAAAAACGCATACGCCCTTTTTGGCCAACCAAGCAAGCCGGAAAGGCAAATCGGCACTACAAAGAAGTCTCGCTTGCCATCGGTCAAAAGGGCCATGCTGAAAAAAGTGTAAAAACCAGAAATGCAGGACAGGCCATGGAGACATGGGAGCCTTGCTACGCTCATGGGCGGGATGTAAATTGCCAACAGCCACTCTGGAGAAGTGTACGGTGTGTCCTGAAACATGTAATAAACACAGCTTAGAGAGCATAGGGCACTTCCACTCATGGGCGTATACATTGGGAAAACTGAAAAGCCACAAGACACAGGCACCCCAAAGTGTAGGGCTGCTCTGTTTACAAGAACCTCCACTTCGGTACACCTTAAATAGCCCAGGAAGAAGTTGTGGTACTTATGCACAATGGAATATCCCTCAGCCATGAAATCAATGTCATAAGGCTAGTAGCAGCATGATGAGTGGATTTAGGTACGATGACTCTAAGTGAAATAAGTCACACAGAAAAAGACACTTATCCTAAGATATCACGTACAGAGGGAATGTCAAAATCGCTACCCTTGAACTGAATTACAAAACAGAACAGAGTCACACGTTTAGAAAACACACTATGGCTGCTTAAAGGGAAAGGTCAGGTGGGGTGATGCATAAAACAAGGGTTTGAAATTAGCTCAGATACCGTTCCATAAGCCAAATATGTAATAGACAAGACCTACTCCCTGCTCAGTGAACTGGACGCAACACCCCCTATTCACCGCACAAGAATATATCTGACTAGTAAGAATCTGAAAACCTATGTATTGATATCTCTCTGGAAGTGAATCAAGAGGGTGTAAAGCGGCATCAACACAGCAGTGAAAAGCAGCTAAACCCCATTATAAAAATAAATTACTTAAAAAAAAAAACCCTAAAACAAAGACAGTGACAGAGAGAGAAATTCTTACAAAATCCGTTCAGGGGCTCTGATGCAACCTGGATTGACCATATCTAGACCCACAGCTGGATGAGACATTAGGCTGGACACTCTTGGGGCTGAGAGGATTGGTGAGGTTGGGTGAGCAAACGCAGACCCTTGAAAGTAATACTGCGTGCTACCCATCCCATGGGTCCCAAATCTCCAGGTTCAAGGGCATCTTCCTACATCGAAAACATGCATGGGAAACCCAGAAGATGGTACACCGTGTGATCGGGAAAGGTTTCTAAAACGCACCTCACTTCTCCTCTCCTTGTGCTCGGGTTCGCCATTCCAGCCGCTTTACTAACAATCTCCCTACTTGGAGAATCAGCACCGTTAACCTCCTGTTTCGTACAGGTTGCAATTTGTCCTGAGGATAAACGGGAAGAGGGGGAACCAATGAGAGACGAGCTCTCGGTGTTGGGACAGGCACAGATCACTCTATTTTCCCATCAGGAAGAAGAATGAACCACAGGCTCAGCCTGCCCCTCCGGAACCAGAATAGGGCCTGAAGCAATCCTGCGCTTTTGCGGCCAGCTCCCAAACAAGCGAGTTGACAAATGGAGCTCAGGGGCACTGCAATTCACAAACCTGCAGAGTTATAAAGGATAACTCTCTTCCACAAATGTATTGAGGGAAGGCAACGAAGAGGATTTGAAAGCAAGGCAGAATTGCAAGAAACAGATTTCAGGAGGTAGATTCGACTCGCCTTTAAAGCCCACGAAAAGCGGCAAAACGTCGACAATGATGCCCTTGGCCAAAAAGGGCGTATGCGTTTTTTCCTGAATATATTCAGGAAAAAACGCATACGCCCTTTTTGGCCAACCAAGCAAGCCGGAAAGGCAAATCGGCACTACAAAGAAGTCTCGCTTGCCATCGGTCAAAAGGGCCATGCTGAAAAAAGTGTAAAAACCAGAAATGCAGGACAGGCCATGGAGACATGGGAGCCTTGCTACGCTCATGGGCGGGATGTAAATTGCCAACAGCCACTCTGGAGAAGTGTACGGTGTGTCCTGAAACATGTAATAAACACAGCTTAGAGAGCATAGGGCACTTCCACTCATGGGCGTATACATTGGGAAAACTGAAAAGCCACAAGACACAGGCACCCCAAAGTGTAGGGATGCTCTGTTTACAAGAACCTCCACTTCGGTACACCTTAAATAGCCCAGGAAGAAGTTGTGGTACTTATGCACAATGGAATATCCCTCAGCCATGAAATCAATGTCATAAGGCTAGTAGCAGCATGATGAGTGGATTTAGGTACGATGACTCTAAGTGAAATAAGTCACACAGAAAAAGACACTTATCCTAAGATATCACGTACAGAGGGAATGTCAAAATCACTACCCTTGAACTGAATTACAAAACAGAACAGAGTCACACGTTTAGAAAACACACTATGGCTGCTTAAAGGGAAAGGTCAGGTGGGGTGATGCATAAAACAAGGGTTTGAAATTAGCTCAGATACCGTTCCATAAGCCAAATATGTAATAGACAAGACCTACTCCCTGCTCAGTGAACTGGACGCAACACCCCCTATTCACCGCACAAGAATATATCTGACTAGTAAGAATCTGAAAACCTATGTATTGATATCTCTCTGGAAGTGAATCAAGAGGGTGTAAAGCGGCATCAACACAGCAGTGAAAAGCAGCTAAACACCATTATAAAAATAAATTACTTAAAAAAAAACCCCCTAAAACAAAGACAGTGACAGAGAGAGAAATTCTTACAAAATCCGTTCAGGGGCTCTGATGCAACCTGGATTGACCATATCTAGACCCACAGCTGGATGAGACATTAGGCTGGACACTCTTGGGGCTGAGAGGATTGGTGAGGTTGGGTGAGCAAACGCAGACCCTTGAAAGTAATACTGCGTGCTACCCATCCCATGGGTCCCAAATCTCCAGGTTCAAGGGCATCTTCCTACATCGAAAACATGCATGGGAAACCCAGAAGATGGTACACCGTGTGATCGGGAAAGGTTTCTAAAACGCACCTCACTTCTCCTCTCCTTGTGCTCGGGTTCGCCATTCCAGCCGCTTTACTAACAATCTCCCTACTTGGAGAATCAGCACCGTTAACCTCCTGTTTCGTACAGGTTGCAATTTGTCCTGAGGATAAACGGGAAGAGGGGGAACCAATGAGAGACGAGCTCTCGGTGTTGGGACAGGCACAGATCACTCTATTTTCCCATCAGGAAGAAGAATGAACCACAGGCTCAGCCTGCCCCTCCGGAACCAGAATAGGGCCTGAAGCAATCCTGCGCTTTTGCGGCCAGCTCCCAAACAAGCGAGTTGACAAATGGAGCTCAGGGGCACTGCAATTCACAAACCTGCAGAGTTATAAAGGATAACTCTCTTCCACAAATGTATTGAGGGAAGGCAACGAAGAGGATTTGAAAGCAAGGCAGAATTGCAAGAAACAGATTTCAGGAGGTAGATTCGACTCGCCTTTAAAGCCCATGAAAAGCGGCAAAACGTCGACAATGATGCCCTTGGCCAAAAAGGGCGTATGCGTTTTTTCCTGAATATATTCAGGAAAAAACGCATACGCCCTTTTTGGCCAACCAAGCAAGCCGGAAAGGCAAATCGGCACTACAAAGAAGTCTCGCTTGCCATCGGTCAAAAGGGCCATGCTGAAAAAAGTGTAAAAACCAGAAATGCAGGACAGGCCATGGAGACATGGGAGCCTTGCTACGCTCATGGGCGGGATGTAAATTGCCAACAGCCACTCTGGAGAAGTGTACGGTGTGTCCTGAAACATGTAATAAACACAGCTTAGAGAGCATAGGGCACTTCCACTCATGGGCGTATACATTGGGAAAACTGAAAAGCCACAAGACACAGGCACCCCAAAGTGTAGGGATGCTCTGTTTACAAGAACCTCCACTTCGGTACACCTTAAATAGCCCAGGAAGAAGTTGTGGTACTTATGCACAATGGAATATCCCTCAGCCATGAAATCAATGTCATAAGGCTAGTAGCAGCATGATGAGTGGATTTAGGTACGATGACTCTAAGTGAAATAAGTCACACAGAAAAAGACACTTATCCTAAGATATCACGTACAGAGGGAATGTCAAAATCACTACCCTTGAACTGAATTACAAAACAGAACAGAGTCACACGTTTAGAAAACACACTATGGCTGCTTAAAGGGAAAGGTCAGGTGGGGTGATGCATAAAACAAGGGTTTGAAATTAGCTCAGATACCGTTCCATAAGCCAAATATGTAATAGACAAGACCTACTCCCTGCTCAGTGAACTGGACGCAACACCCCCTATTCACCGCACAAGAATATATCTGACTAGTAAGAATCTGAAAACCTATGTATTGATATCTCTCTGGAAGTGAATCAAGAGGGTGTAAAGCGGCATCAACACAGCAGTGAAAAGCAGCTAAACACCATTATAAAAATAAATTACTTAAAAAAAAACCCCCTAAAACAAAGACAGTGACAGAGAGAGAAATTCTTACAAAATCCGTTCAGGGGCTCTGATGCAACCTGGATTGACCATATCTAGACCCACAGCTGGATGAGACATTAGGCTGGACACTCTTGGGGCTGAGAGGATTGGTGAGGTTGGGTGAGCAAACGCAGACCCTTGAAAGTAATACTGCGTGCTACCCATCCCATGGGTCCCAAATCTCCAGGTTCAAGGGCATCTTCCTACATCGAAAACATGCATGGGAAACCCAGAAGATGGTACACCGTGTGATCGGGAAAGGTTTCTAAAACGCACCTCACTTCTCCTCTCCTTGTGCTCGGGTTCGCCATTCCAGCCGCTTTACTAACAATCTCCCTACTTGGAGAATCAGCACCGTTAACCTCCTGTTTCGTACAGGTTGCAATTTGTCCTGAGGATAAACGGGAAGAGGGGGAACCAATGAGAGACGAGCTCTCGGTGTTGGGACAGGCACAGATCACTCTATTTTCCCATCAGGAAGAAGAATGAACCACAGGCTCAGCCTGCCCCTCCGGAACCAGAATAGGGCCTGAAGCAATCCTGCGCTTTTGCGGCCAGCTCCCAAACAAGCGAGTTGACAAATGGAGCTCAGGGGCACTGCAATTCACAAACCTGCAGAGTTATAAAGGATAACTCTCTTCCACAAATGTATTGAGGGAAGGCAACGAAGAGGATTTGAAAGCAAGGCAGAATTGCAAGAAACAGATTTCAGGAGGTAGATTCGACTCGCCTTTAAAGCCCATGAAAAGCGGCAAAACGTCGACAATGATGCCCTTGGCCAAAAAGGGCGTATGCGTTTTTTCCTGAATATATTCAGGAAAAAACGCATACGCCCTTTTTGGCCAACCAAGCAAGCCGGAAAGGCAAATCGGCACTACAAAGAAGTCTCGCTTGCCATCGGTCAAAAGGGCCATGCTGAAAAAAGTGTAAAAACCAGAAATGCAGGACAGGCCATGGAGACATGGGAGCCTTGCTACGCTCATGGGCGGGATGTAAATTGCCAACAGCCACTCTGGAGAAGTGTACGGTGTGTCCTGAAACATGTAATAAACACAGCTTAGAGAGCATAGGGCACTTCCACTCATGGGCGTATACATTGGGAAAACTGAAAAGCCACAAGACACAGGCACCCCAAAGTGTAGGGCTGCTCTGTTTACAAGAACCTCCACTTCGGTACACCTTAAATAGCCCAGGAAGAAGTTGTGGTACTTATGCACAATGGAATATCCCTCAGCCATGAAATCAATGTCATAAGGCTAGTAGCAGCATGATGAGTGGATTTAGGTACGATGACTCTAAGTGAAATAAGTCACACAGAAAAAGACACTTATCCTAAGATATCACGTACAGAGGGAATGTCAAAATCGCTACCCTTGAACTGAATTACAAAACAGAACAGAGTCACACGTTTAGAAAACACACTATGGCTGCTTAAAGGGAAAGGTCAGGTGGGGTGATGCATAAAACAAGGGTTTGAAATTAGCTCAGATACCGTTCCATAAGCCAAATATGTAATAGACAAGACCTACTCCCTGCTCAGTGAACTGGACGCAACACCCCCTATTCACCGCACAAGAATATATCTGACTAGTAAGAATCTGAAAACCTATGTATTGATATCTCTCTGGAAGTGAATCAAGAGGGTGTAAAGCGGCATCAACACAGCAGTGAAAAGCAGCTAAACCCCATTATAAAAATAAATTACTTAAAAAAAAACCCCTAAAACAAAGACAGTGACAGAGAGAGAAATTCTTACAAAATCCGTTCAGGGGCTCTGATGCAACCTGGATTGACCATATCTAGACCCACAGCTGGATGAGACATTAGGCTGGACACTCTTGGGGCTGAGAGGATTGGTGAGGTTGGGTGAGCAAACGCAGACCCTTGAAAGTAATACTGCGTGCTACCCATCCCATGGGTCCCAAATCTCCAGGTTCAAGGGCATCTTCCTACATCGAAAACATGCATGGGAAACCCAGAAGATGGTACACCGTGTGATCGGGAAAGGTTTCTAAAACGCACCTCACTTCTCCTCTCCTTGTGCTCGGGTTCGCCATTCCAGCCGCTTTACTAACAATCTCCCTACTTGGAGAATCAGCACCGTTAACCTCCTGTTTCGTACAGGTTGCAATTTGTCCTGAGGATAAACGGGAAGAGGGGGAACCAATGAGAGACGAGCTCTCGGTGTTGGGACAGGCACAGATCACTCTATTTTCCCATCAGGAAGAAGAATGAACCACAGGCTCAGCCTGCCCCTCCGGAACCAGAATAGGGCCTGAAGCAATCCTGCGCTTTTGCGGCCAGCTCCCAAACAAGCGAGTTGACAAATGGAGCTCAGGGGCACTGCAATTCACAAACCTGCAGAGTTATAAAGGATAACTCTCTTCCACAAATGTATTGAGGGAAGGCAACGAAGAGGATTTGAAAGCAAGGCAGAATTGCAAGAAACAGATTTCAGGAGGTAGATTCGACTCGCCTTTAAAGCCCACGAAAAGCGGCAAAACGTCGACAATGATGCCCTTGGCCAAAAAGGGCGTATGCGTTTTTTCCTGAATATATTCAGGAAAAAACGCATACGCCCTTTTTGGCCAACCAAGCAAGCCGGAAAGGCAAATCGGCACTACAAAGAAGTCTCGCTTGCCATCGGTCAAAAGGGCCATGCTGAAAAAAGTGTAAAAACCAGAAATGCAGGACAGGCCATGGAGACATGGGAGCCTTGCTACGCTCATGGGCGGGATGTAAATTGCCAACAGCCACTCTGGAGAAGTGTACGGTGTGTCCTGAAACATGTAATAAACACAGCTTAGAGAGCATAGGGCACTTCCACTCATGGGCGTATACATTGGGAAAACTGAAAAGCCACAAGACACAGGCACCCCAAAGTGTAGGGATGCTCTGTTTACAAGAACCTCCACTTCGGTACACCTTAAATAGCCCAGGAAGAAGTTGTGGTACTTATGCACAATGGAATATCCCTCAGCCATGAAATCAATGTCATAAGGCTAGTAGCAGCATGATGAGTGGATTTAGGTACGATGACTCTAAGTGAAATAACTCACACAGAAAAAGACACTTATCCTAAGATATCACGTACAGAGGGAATGTCAAAATCACTACCCTTGAACTGAATTACAAAACAGAACAGAGTCACACGTTTAGAAAACACACTATGGCTGCTTAAAGGGAAAGGTCAGGTGGGGTGATGCATAAAACAAGGGTTTGAAATTAGCTCAGATACCGTTCCATAAGCCAAATATGTAATAGACAAGACCTACTCCCTGCTCAGTGAACTGGACGCAACACCCCCTATTCACCGCACAAGAATATATCTGACTAGTAAGAATCTGAAAACCTATGTATTGATATCTCTCTGGAAGTGAATCAAGAGGGTGTAAAGCGGCATCAACACAGCAGTGAAAAGCAGCTAAACACCATTATAAAAATAAATTACTTAAAAAAAAACCCCCTAAAACAAAGACAGTGACAGAGAGAGAAATTCTTACAAAATCCGTTCAGGGGCTCTGATGCAACCTGGATTGACCATATCTAGACCCACAGCTGGATGAGACATTAGGCTGGACACTCTTGGGGCTGAGAGGATTGGTGAGGTTGGGTGAGCAAACGCAGACCCTTGAAAGTAATACTGCGTGCTACCCATCCCATGGGTCCCAAATCTCCAGGTTCAAGGGCATCTTCCTACATCGAAAACATGCATGGGAAACCCAGAAGATGGTACACCGTGTGATCGGGAAAGGTTTCTAAAACGCACCTCACTTCTCCTCTCCTTGTGCTCGGGTTCGCCATTCCAGCCGCTTTACTAACAATCTCCCTACTTGGAGAATCAGCACCGTTAACCTCCTGTTTCGTACAGGTTGCAATTTGTCCTGAGGATAAACGGGAAGAGGGGGAACCAATGAGAGACGAGCTCTCGGTGTTGGGACAGGCACAGATCACTCTATTTTCCCATCAGGAAGAAGAATGAACCACAGGCTCAGCCTGCCCCTCCGGAACCAGAATAGGGCCTGAAGCAATCCTGCGCTTTTGCGGCCAGCTCCCAAACAAGCGAGTTGACAAATGGAGCTCAGGGGCACTGCAATTCACAAACCTGCAGAGTTATAAAGGATAACTCTCTTCCACAAATGTATTGAGGGAAGGCAACGAAGAGGATTTGAAAGCAAGGCAGAATTGCAAGAAACAGATTTCAGGAGGTAGATTCGACTCGCCTTTAAAGCCCATGAAAAGCGGCAAAACGTCGACAATGATGCCCTTGGCCAAAAAGGGCGTATGCGTTTTTTCCTGAATATATTCAGGAAAAAACGCATACGCCCTTTTTGGCCAACCAAGCAAGCCGGAAAGGCAAATCGGCACTACAAAGAAGTCTCGCTTGCCATCGGTCAAAAGGGCCATGCTGAAAAAAGTGTAAAAACCAGAAATGCAGGACAGGCCATGGAGACATGGGAGCCTTGCTACGCTCATGGGCGGGATGTAAATTGCCAACAGCCACTCTGGAGAAGTGTACGGTGTGTCCTGAAACATGTAATAAACACAGCTTAGAGAGCATAGGGCACTTCCACTCATGGGCGTATACATTGGGAAAACTGAAAAGCCACAAGACACAGGCACCCCAAAGTGTAGGGATGCTCTGTTTACAAGAACCTCCACTTCGGTACACCTTAAATAGCCCAGGAAGAAGTTGTGGTACTTATGCACAATGGAATATCCCTCAGCCATGAAATCAATGTCATAAGGCTAGTAGCAGCATGATGAGTGGATTTAGGTACGATGACTCTAAGTGAAATAAGTCACACAGAAAAAGACACTTATCCTAAGATATCACGTACAGAGGGAATGTCAAAATCACTACCCTTGAACTGAATTACAAAACAGAACAGAGTCACACGTTTAGAAAACACACTATGGCTGCTTAAAGGGAAAGGTCAGGTGGGGTGATGCATAAAACAAGGGTTTGAAATTAGCTCAGATACCGTTCCATAAGCCAAATATGTAATAGACAAGACCTACTCCCTGCTCAGTGAACTGGACGCAACACCCCCTATTCACCGCACAAGAATATATCTGACTAGTAAGAATCTGAAAACCTATGTATTGATATCTCTCTGGAAGTGAATCAAGAGGGTGTAAAGCGGCATCAACACAGCAGTGAAAAGCAGCTAAACACCATTATAAAAATAAATTACTTAAAAAAAAACCCCCTAAAACAAAGACAGTGACAGAGAGAGAAATTCTTACAAAATCCGTTCAGGGGCTCTGATGCAACCTGGATTGACCATATCTAGACCCACAGCTGGATGAGACATTAGGCTGGACACTCTTGGGGCTGAGAGGATTGGTGAGGTTGGGTGAGCAAACGCAGACCCTTGAAAGTAATACTGCGTGCTACCCATCCCATGGGTCCCAAATCTCCAGGTTCAAGGGCATCTTCCTACATCGAAAACATGCATGGGAAACCCAGAAGATGGTACACCGTGTGATCGGGAAAGGTTTCTAAAACGCACCTCACTTCTCCTCTCCTTGTGCTCGGGTTCGCCATTCCAGCCGCTTTACTAACAATCTCCCTACTTGGAGAATCAGCACCGTTAACCTCCTGTTTCGTACAGGTTGCAATTTGTCCTGAGGATAAACGGGAAGAGGGGGAACCAATGAGAGACGAGCTCTCGGTGTTGGGACAGGCACAGATCACTCTATTTTCCCATCAGGAAGAAGAATGAACCACAGGCTCAGCCTGCCCCTCCGGAACCAGAATAGGGCCTGAAGCAATCCTGCGCTTTTGCGGCCAGCTCCCAAACAAGCGAGTTGACAAATGGAGCTCAGGGGCACTGCAATTCACAAACCTGCAGAGTTATAAAGGATAACTCTCTTCCACAAATGTATTGAGGGAAGGCAACGAAGAGGATTTGAAAGCAAGGCAGAATTGCAAGAAACAGATTTCAGGAGGTAGATTCGACTCGCCTTTAAAGCCCACGAAAAGCGGCAAAACGTCGACAATGATGCCCTTGGCCAAAAAGGGCGTATGCGTTTTTTCCTGAATATATTCAGGAAAAAACGCATACGCCCTTTTTGGCCAACCAAGCAAGCCGGAAAGGCAAATCGGCACTACAAAGAAGTCTCGCTTGCCATCGGTCAAAAGGGCCATGCTGAAAAAAGTGTAAAAACCAGAAATGCAGGACAGGCCATGGAGACATGGGAGCCTTGCTACGCTCATGGGCGGGATGTAAATTGCCAACAGCCACTCTGGAGAAGTGTACGGTGTGTCCTGAAACATGTAATAAACACAGCTTAGAGAGCATAGGGCACTTCCACTCATGGGCGTATACATTGGGAAAACTGAAAAGCCACAAGACACAGGCACCCCAAAGTGTAGGGCTGCTCTGTTTACAAGAACCTCCACTTCGGTACACCTTAAATAGCCCAGGAAGAAGTTGTGGTACTTATGCACAATGGAATATCCCTCAGCCATGAAATCAATGTCATAAGGCTAGTAGCAGCATGATGAGTGGATTTAGGTACGATGACTCTAAGTGAAATAAGTCACACAGAAAAAGACACTTATCCTAAGATATCACGTACAGAGGGAATGTCAAAATCGCTACCCTTGAACTGAATTACAAAACAGAACAGAGTCACACGTTTAGAAAACACACTATGGCTGCTTAAAGGGAAAGGTCAGGTGGGGTGATGCATAAAACAAGGGTTTGAAATTAGCTCAGATACCGTTCCATAAGCCAAATATGTAATAGACAAGACCTACTCCCTGCTCAGTGAACTGGACGCAACACCCCCTATTCACCGCACAAGAATATATCTGACTAGTAAGAATCTGAAAACCTATGTATTGATATCTCTCTGGAAGTGAATCAAGAGGGTGTAAAGCGGCATCAACACAGCAGTGAAAAGCAGCTAAACCCCATTATAAAAATAAATTACTTAAAAAAAAACCCCTAAAACAAAGACAGTGACAGAGAGAGAAATTCTTACAAAATCCGTTCAGGGGCTCTGATGCAACCTGGATTGACCATATCTAGACCCACAGCTGGATGAGACATTAGGCTGGACACTCTTGGGGCTGAGAGGATTGGTGAGGTTGGGTGAGCAAACGCAGACCCTTGAAAGTAATACTGCGTGCTACCCATCCCATGGGTCCCAAATCTCCAGGTTCAAGGGCATCTTCCTACATCGAAAACATGCATGGGAAACCCAGAAGATGGTACACCGTGTGATCGGGAAAGGTTTCTAAAACGCACCTCACTTCTCCTCTCCTTGTGCTCGGGTTCGCCATTCCAGCCGCTTTACTAACAATCTCCCTACTTGGAGAATCAGCACCGTTAACCTCCTGTTTCGTACAGGTTGCAATTTGTCCTGAGGATAAACGGGAAGAGGGGGAACCAATGAGAGACGAGCTCTCGGTGTTGGGACAGGCACAGATCACTCTATTTTCCCATCAGGAAGAAGAATGAACCACAGGCTCAGCCTGCCCCTCCGGAACCAGAATAGGGCCTGAAGCAATCCTGCGCTTTTGCGGCCAGCTCCCAAACAAGCGAGTTGACAAATGGAGCTCAGGGGCACTGCAATTCACAAACCTGCAGAGTTATAAAGGATAACTCTCTTCCACAAATGTATTGAGGGAAGGCAACGAAGAGGATTTGAAAGCAAGGCAGAATTGCAAGAAACAGATTTCAGGAGGTAGATTCGACTCGCCTTTAAAGCCCATGAAAAGCGGCAAAACGTCGACAATGATGCCCTTGGCCAAAAAGGGCGTATGCGTTTTTTCCTGAATATATTCAGGAAAAAACGCATACGCCCTTTTTGGCCAACCAAGCAAGCCGGAAAGGCAAATCGGCACTACAAAGAAGTCTCGCTTGCCATCGGTCAAAAGGGCCATGCTGAAAAAAGTGTAAAAACCAGAAATGCAGGACAGGCCATGGAGACATGGGAGCCTTGCTACGCTCATGGGCGGGATGTAAATTGCCAACAGCCACTCTGGAGAAGTGTACGGTGTGTCCTGAAACATGTAATAAACACAGCTTAGAGAGCATAGGGCACTTCCACTCATGGGCGTATACATTGGGAAAACTGAAAAGCCACAAGACACAGGCACCCCAAAGTGTAGGGATGCTCTGTTTACAAGAACCTCCACTTCGGTACACCTTAAATAGCCCAGGAAGAAGTTGTGGTACTTATGCACAATGGAATATCCCTCAGCCATGAAATCAATGTCATAAGGCTAGTAGCAGCATGATGAGTGGATTTAGGTACGATGACTCTAAGTGAAATAACTCACACAGAAAAAGACACTTATCCTAAGATATCACGTACAGAGGGAATGTCAAAATCACTACCCTTGAACTGAATTACAAAACAGAACAGAGTCACACGTTTAGAAAACACACTATGGCTGCTTAAAGGGAAAGGTCAGGTGGGGTGATGCATAAAACAAGGGTTTGAAATTAGCTCAGATACCGTTCCATAAGCCAAATATGTAATAGACAAGACCTACTCCCTGCTCAGTGAACTGGACGCAACACCCCCTATTCACCGCACAAGAATATATCTGACTAGTAAGAATCTGAAAACCTATGTATTGATATCTCTCTGGAAGTGAATCAAGAGGGTGTAAAGCGGCATCAACACAGCAGTGAAAAGCAGCTAAACCCCATTATAAAAATAAATTACTTAAAAAAAAAAACCCTAAAACAAAGACAGTGACAGAGAGAGAAATTCTTACAAAATCCGTTCAGGGGCTCTGATGCAACCTGGATTGACCATATCTAGACCCACAGCTGGATGAGACATTAGGCTGGACACTCTTGGGGCTGAGAGGATTGGTGAGGTTGGGTGAGCAAACGCAGACCCTTGAAAGTAATACTGCGTGCTACCCATCCCATGGGTCCCAAATCTCCAGGTTCAAGGGCATCTTCCTACATCGAAAACATGCATGGGAAACCCAGAAGATGGTACACCGTGTGATCGGGAAAGGTTTCTAAAACGCACCTCACTTCTCCTCTCCTTGTGCTCGGGTTCGCCATTCCAGCCGCTTTACTAACAATCTCCCTACTTGGAGAATCAGCACCGTTAACCTCCTGTTTCGTACAGGTTGCAATTTGTCCTGAGGATAAACGGGAAGAGGGGGAACCAATGAGAGACGAGCTCTCGGTGTTGGGACAGGCACAGATCACTCTATTTTCCCATCAGGAAGAAGAATGAACCACAGGCTCAGCCTGCCCCTCCGGAACCAGAATAGGGCCTGAAGCAATCCTGCGCTTTTGCGGCCAGCTCCCAAACAAGCGAGTTGACAAATGGAGCTCAGGGGCACTGCAATTCACAAACCTGCAGAGTTATAAAGGATAACTCTCTTCCACAAATGTATTGAGGGAAGGCAACGAAGAGGATTTGAAAGCAAGGCAGAATTGCAAGAAACAGATTTCAGGAGGTAGATTCGACTCGCCTTTAAAGCCCACGAAAAGCGGCAAAACGTCGACAATGATGCCCTTGGCCAAAAAGGGCGTATGCGTTTTTTCCTGAATATATTCAGGAAAAAACGCATACGCCCTTTTTGGCCAACCAAGCAAGCCGGAAAGGCAAATCGGCACTACAAAGAAGTCTCGCTTGCCATCGGTCAAAAGGGCCATGCTGAAAAAAGTGTAAAAACCAGAAATGCAGGACAGGCCATGGAGACATGGGAGCCTTGCTACGCTCATGGGCGGGATGTAAATTGCCAACAGCCACTCTGGAGAAGTGTACGGTGTGTCCTGAAACATGTAATAAACACAGCTTAGAGAGCATAGGGCACTTCCACTCATGGGCGTATACATTGGGAAAACTGAAAAGCCACAAGACACAGGCACCCCAAAGTGTAGGGATGCTCTGTTTACAAGAACCTCCACTTCGGTACACCTTAAATAGCCCAGGAAGAAGTTGTGGTACTTATGCACAATGGAATATCCCTCAGCCATGAAATCAATGTCATAAGGCTAGTAGCAGCATGATGAGTGGATTTAGGTACGATGACTCTAAGTGAAATAAGTCACACAGAAAAAGACACTTATCCTAAGATATCACGTACAGAGGGAATGTCAAAATCACTACCCTTGAACTGAATTACAAAACAGAACAGAGTCACACGTTTAGAAAACACACTATGGCTGCTTAAAGGGAAAGGTCAGGTGGGGTGATGCATAAAACAAGGGTTTGAAATTAGCTCAGATACCGTTCCATAAGCCAAATATGTAATAGACAAGACCTACTCCCTGCTCAGTGAACTGGACGCAACACCCCCTATTCACCGCACAAGAATATATCTGACTAGTAAGAATCTGAAAACCTATGTATTGATATCTCTCTGGAAGTGAATCAAGAGGGTGTAAAGCGGCATCAACACAGCAGTGAAAAGCAGCTAAACCCCATTATAAAAATAAATTACTTAAAAAAAAAAACCCTAAAACAAAGACAGTGACAGAGAGAGAAATTCTTACAAAATCCGTTCAGGGGCTCTGATGCAACCTGGATTGACCATATCTAGACCCACAGCTGGATGAGACATTAGGCTGGACACTCTTGGGGCTGAGAGGATTGGTGAGGTTGGGTGAGCAAACGCAGACCCTTTAAAGTAATACTGCGTGCTACCCATCCCATGGGTCCCAAATCTCCAGGTTCAAGGGCATCTTCCTACATCGAAAACATGCATGGGAAACCCAGAAGATGGTACACCGTGTGATCGGGAAAGGTTTCTAAAACGCACCTCACTTCTCCTCTCCTTGTGCTCGGGTTCGCCATTCCAGCCGCTTTACTAACAATCTCCCTACTTGGAGAATCAGCACCGTTAACCTCCTGTTTCGTACAGGTTGCAATTTGTCCTGAGGATAAACGGGAAGAGGGGGAACCAATGAGAGACGAGCTCTCGGTGTTGGGACAGGCACAGATCACTCTATTTTCCCATCAGGAAGAAGAATGAACCACAGGCTCAGCCTGCCCCTCCGGAACCAGAATAGGGCCTGAAGCAATCCTGCGCTTTTGCGGCCAGCTCCCAAACAAGCGAGTTGACAAATGGAGCTCAGGGGCACTGCAATTCACAAACCTGCAGAGTTATAAAGGATAACTCTCTTCCACAAATGTATTGAGGGAAGGCAACGAAGAGGATTTGAAAGCAAGGCAGAATTGCAAGAAACAGATTTCAGGAGGTAGATTCGACTCGCCTTTAAAGCCCATGAAAAGCGGCAAAACGTCGACAATGATGCCCTTGGCCAAAAAGGGCGTATGCGTTTTTTCCTGAATATATTCAGGAAAAAACGCATACGCCCTTTTTGGCCAACCAAGCAAGCCGGAAAGGCAAATCGGCACTACAAAGAAGTCTCGCTTGCCATCGGTCAAAAGGGCCATGCTGAAAAAAGTGTAAAAACCAGAAATGCAGGACAGGCCATGGAGACATGGGAGCCTTGCTACGCTCATGGGCGGGATGTAAATTGCCAACAGCCACTCTGGAGAAGTGTACGGTGTGATCTGAAACATGTAATAAACACAGCTTAGAGAGCATAGGGCACTTCCACTCATGGGCGTATACATTGGGAAAACTGAAAATCCACAAGACACAGGCACCCCAAAGTGTAGGGCTGCTCTGTTTACAAGAACCTCCACTTCGGTACACCTTAAATAGCCCAGGAAGAAGTTGTGGTACTTATGCACAATGGAATATCCCTCAGCCATGAAATCAATGTCATAAGGCTAGTAGCAGCATGATGAGTGGATTTAGGTACGATGACTCTAAGTGAAATAAGTCACACAGAAAAAGACACTTATCCTAAGATATCACGTACAGAGGGAATGTCAAAATCGCTACCCTTGAACTGAATTACAAAACAGAACAGAGTCACACGTTTAGAAAACACACTATGGCTGCTTAAAGGGAAAGGTCAGGTGGGGTGATGCATAAAACAAGGGTTTGAAATTAGCTCAGATACCGTTCCATAAGCCAAATATGTAATAGACAAGACCTACTCCCTGCTCAGTGAACTGGACGCAACACCCCCTATTCACCGCACAAGAATATATCTGACTAGTAAGAATCTGAAAACCTATGTATTGATATCTCTCTGGAAGTGAATCAAGAGGGTGTAAAGCGGCATCAACACAGCAGTGAAAAGCAGCTAAACCCCATTATAAAAATAAATTACTTATAAAAAAAACCCCTAAAACAAAGACAGTGACAGAGAGAGAAATTCTTACAAAATCCGTTCAGGGGCTCTGATGCAACCTGGATTGACCATATCTAGACCCACAGCTGGATGAGACATTAGGCTGGACACTCTTGGGGCTGAGAGGATTGGTGAGGTTGGGTGAGCAAACGCAGACCCTTGAAAGTAATACTGCGTGCTACCCATCCCATGGGTCCCAAATCTCCAGGTTCAAGGGCATCTTCCTACATCGAAAACATGCATGGGAAACCCAGAAGATGGTACACCGTGTGATCGGGAAAGGTTTCTAAAACGCACCTCACTTCTCCTCTCCTTGTGCTCGGGTTCGCCATTCCAGCCGCTTTACTAACAATCTCCCTACTTGGAGAATCAGCACCCTTAACCTCCTGTTTCGTACAGGTTGCAATTTGTCCTGAGGATAAACGGGAAGAGGGGGAACCAATGAGAGACGAGCTCTCGGTGTTGGGACAGGCACAGATCACTCTATTTTCCCATCAGGAAGAAGAATGAACCACAGGCTCAGCCTGCCCCTCCGGAACCAGAATAGGGCCTGAAGCAATCCTGCGCTTTTGCGGCCAGCTCCCAAACAAGCGAGTTGACAAATGGAGCTCAGGGGCACTGCAATTCACAAACCTGCAGAGTTATAAAGGATAACTCTCTTCCACAAATGTATTGAGGGAAGGCAACGAAGAGGATTTGAAAGCAAGGCAGAATTGCAAGAAACAGATTTCAGGAGGTAGATTCGACTCGCCTTTAAAGCCCACGAAAAGCGGCAAAACGTCGACAATGATGCCCTTGGCCAAAAAGGGCGTATGCGTTTTTTCCTGAATATATTCAGGAAAAAACGCATACGCCCTTTTTGGCCAACCAAGCAAGCCGGAAAGGCAAATCGGCACTACAAAGAAGTCTCGCTTGCCATCGGTCAAAAGGGCCATGCTGAAAAAAGTGTAAAAACCAGAAATGCAGGACAGGCCATGGAGACATGGGAGCCTTGCTACGCTCATGGGCGGGATGTAAATTGCCAACAGCCACTCTGGAGAAGTGTACGGTGTGATCTGAAACATGTAATAAACACAGCTTAGAGAGCATAGGGCACTTCCACTCATGGGCATATACATTGGGAAAACTGAAAATCCACAAGACACAGGCACCCCAAAGTGTAGGGCTGCTCTGTTTACAAGAACCTCCACTTCGGTACACCTTAAATAGCCCAGGAAGAAGTTGTGGTACTTATGCACAATGGAATATCCCTCAGCCATGAAATCAATGTCATAAGGCTAGTAGCAGCATGATGAGTGGATTTAGGTACGATGACTCTAAGTGAAATAAGTCACACAGAAAAAGACACTTATCCTAAGATATCACGTACAGAGGGAATGTCAAAATCGCTACCCTTGAACTGAATTACAAAACAGAACAGAGTCACACGTTTAGAAAACACACTATGGCTGCTTAAAGGGAAAGGTCAGGTGGGGTGATGCATAAAACAAGGGTTTGAAATTAGCTCAGATACCGTTCCATAAGCCAAATATGTAATAGACAAGACCTACTCCCTGCTCAGTGAACTGGACGCAACACCCCCTATTCACCGCACAAGAATATATCTGACTAGTAAGAATCTGAAAACCTATGTATTGATATCTCTCTGGAAGTGAATCAAGAGGGTGTAAAGCGGCATCAACACAGCAGTGAAAAGCAGCTAAACCCCATTATAAAAATAAATTACTTATAAAAAAAACCCCTAAAACAAAGACAGTGACAGAGAGAGAAATTCTTACAAAATCCGTTCAGGGGCTCTGATGCAACCTGGATTGACCATATCTAGACCCACAGCTGGATGAGACATTAGGCTGGACACTCTTGGGGCTGAGAGGATTGGTGAGGTTGGGTGAGCAAACGCAGACCCTTTAAAGTAATACTGCGTGCTACCCATCCCATGGGTCCCAAATCTCCAGGTTCAAGGGCATCTTCCTACATCGAAAACATGCATGGGAAACCCAGAAGATGGTACACCGTGTGAGCGGGAAAGGTTTCTAAAACGCACCTCACTTCTCCTCTCCTTGTGCTCGGGTTCGCCATTCCAGCCGCTTTACTAACAATCTCCCTACTTGGAGAATCAGCACCGTTAACCTCCTGTTTCGTACAGGTTGCAATTTGTCCTGAGGATGAACGGGAAGAGGGGGAACCAATGAGAGATGAGCTGTAGGTGTTGGCACAGGCACAGGTCACTCTATTTTCCCATCAGGAAGAAGAATGAACCACAGGCTCAGCCTGCCCCCCCGGAACCAGAATAGGGCCTGAAGCAATCCTGCGCTTTTGCGACCAGCTCCCAAACAAGCGAGTTGACAAATGGAGCTCAGGGGCAGTGCAATTCACAAACCTGCAGAGTTATAAAGGATAATTCTCGTCCACAAATATATTGAGGGAAGGCAACGAAGAGGATTTGAAAGCAAGGCAGAATTGCAGGAAACAGATTCGGGAGGTAGATTCGACTCGCCTTTAAAGCACATGAAAAGCGGCAAAACGTCGACAATGATACCCTTGACCAAAAAGGGCGTATGCGTTTTTCCCTGAATATATTCAGGAAAAAACGCATACGCCCTTTTTGGCCAACCAAGCAAGCCGGAAAGGCAAATCGGCACTACAAACAAGTCTCGCTTGCCATCGGTCAAAAGGGCCATGCTGAAAAAAGTGTAAAAACCAGAAATGCAGGACAGGCCATGGAGACATGGGAGCCTTGCTACGCTGATGGGCGGGATGTAAATTGCCAACAGCCACTCTGGAGAAGTGTACGGTGCGTCCTGAAGCATGTAATAAACACAGCTTAGAGAGCATAGGGCACTTCCACTCATGGGCGTATACATTGCGAAAACTGAAAATCCACAAGACATAGGCACCCCAAAGTGTAGGGCTGCTCTGTTTACAAGAACCTCCACTTCGATACACCTTAAATAGCCCAGGAAAGAGAAAAATGGATAAAGAAGTTGTGGTACTTATGCACAATGGAATATCACTCAGCCATGAAATCAATGTCATAAGGCTAGTAGCAGCATGATGAGTGGATTTAGGTACGATGACTCTAAGTGAAATAAGTCACACAGAAAAAGACACTTATCCTAAGATATCACGTACAGAGGGAATGTCAAAATCGCTACCCTTGAACTGAATTACAAAACAGAACAGAGTTACACGTTTAGAAAACACACGATGGCTGCTTAAAGGGAAAGGTCAGGTGGGGTGATGCATAAAACAAGGGTTTGAAATGAGCTCAGATACCGTTCCATAAGCCAAATATGTAATAGACAAGACCTACTCTCTGCTCAGTGAACTGGACACAACACCCCCTATTCACCATACAAGAATATATCTGACTAGTAAGAATCTGAAAACCTATGTATTGATATCTCTCTGGAAGTGACTCAAAAGGGTGTAAAGCGGCATAAACACAGCAGTGAAAAGCAGGTAAACACCATTATAAAAATAAATTACTTAAAAAAAAAACCCTAAAACAAAGACAGTGACAGAGAGAGAAATTCTTACAAAATCCGTTCAGGGGCTCTGATGCAACCTGGATTGACTATATCTAGACCCACAGCTGGATGAGACATTAGGCTGGACACTCTTGGGGCTGAGAGGATTGGTGAGGTTGGGTGAGCAAACGCAGACCCTTTAAAGTAATACTGCGTGGTACCCATCCCATGGGTCCCAAATCTCCAGGTTCAAGGGCATCTTCCTACATCGAAAACATGCATGGGAAACCCAGAAGATGGTACACCGTGTGATCGGGAAAGGTTTCTAAAACGCACCTCACTTCTCCTCTCCTTGTGCTCGGGTTCGCCATTCCAGCCGCTTTACTAACAATCTCCCTACTTGGAGAATCAGCACCGTGAACCTCCTGTTTCGTATAGGTTGCACTTTGTCCTGAGGATGAACGGGAAGAGGGGGCACCAATGAGAGACGAGCTCTAGGTGTTGGGACAGGCACATGTCACTCTATTTTCCCATCAGGAAGAAAATAAACCACAGGCTCAGCCTGCCCCCCCGGAACCAGAATAGGGCCTGAAGCAATCCTGCGCTTTTGCGGCCAGCTCGCAAACAAGCGAGTTGACAAATGGAGCTCAGGGGCACTGCAATTCACAAACCTGGAGAGTTATAAAGGATAACTCTCGTCCACAAATATATTGAGGGAAGGCAACGAAGAGGATGTGAAAGCAAGGCAGAATTGCAGCAAACAGATTTCAGGAGGTAGGTTCCACTCGCCTTTAAAGCCCATGAAAAGCGGCAAAACGTCGACAATGATGCCCTTTTTGGCCAACGAAGCAAGCCGGAAAGGCAAATCGGCACTATAAAGCAGTCTCGCTTGCCATCGGTCAAAAGGGCCATGCTGAAAAAAGTGTAAAAACCAGAAATGCAGGACAGGCCATGGAGACATGGGAGCCTTGCTACGCTGATAGACGGGATGTAAAGTGCCAACAGCCACTCTGGAGAAGTGTACGGTGTGTCCTGAAACATGTAATAAACACAGCTTAGAGAGCATAGGGCACTTCCACTCATGGGCGTATACATTGCGAAAACTGAAAATCCACAAGACACAGGCACCCCAAAGTGTAGGGCTGCTCTGTTTACAAGAACCTCCACTTCGGTACACCTTAAATACCCCAGGAAAGAGAAGAATGGATCAAGAAGTTGTGGTACTTATGCACAATGGAATATCACTCAGCCATGAAATCAATGTCATAAGGCTAGTAGCAGCATGATGAGTGGATTTAGGTACGATGACTCTAAGTGAAATAAGTCACACAGAAAAAAACACTTATCCTAAGATATCACGTACGGAGGGAATGTCAAAATCGCTACCCTGGAACTGAATTACAAAACAGAACAGAGTCACACGTTTAGAAAACACACGATGGCTGCTTAACGGGAAAGGTCAGGTGGGGTGATGCATAAAACAAGGGTTTGAAATTAGCTCAGATACCGTTCCATAAGCCAAATATGTAATAGACACGACCTACTCCCTGCTCAGTGAACTGGACGCAACACCCCCTATTCACCGCACAAGAATATATCTGACTAGTAAGAATCTGAAAACCTATGTATTGATATCTCTCTGGAAGTGAATCAAGAGGGTGTAAAGCGGCATCAACACAGCAGTGAAAAGCAGGTAAACACCATTATAAAAATAAATTACTTAAAAAAAAACCCTAAAACAAAGACAGTGACAGAGAGAGAAATTCTTACAAAATCCGTTCAGGGGCTCTGATGCAACCTGGATTGACCATATCTAGACCCACAGCTGGATGAGACATTAGGCTGGACACTCTTGGGGCTGAGAGGATTGGTGAGGTTGGGTGAGCAAACGCAGACCCTTTAAAGTAATACTGCGTGGTACCCATCCCATGGGTCCCAAATCTCCAGGTTCAAGGGCATCTTCCTACATCGAAAACATGCATGGGAAACCCAGAAGATGGTACACCGTGTGAGCGGGAAAGGTTTCTAAAACGCACCTCACTTCTCCTCTCCTTGTGCTCGGGTTCGCCATTCCAGCCGCTTTACTAACAATCTCCCTACTTGGAGAATCAGCACCGTTAACCTCCTGTTTCGTATAGGTTGCACTTTGTCCTGAGGATGAACGGGAAGAGGGGGCACCAATGAGAGACGAGCTCTAGGTGTTGGGACAGGCACAGGTCACTCTATTTTCCCATCAGGAAGAAAATGAACCACAGGCTCAGCCTGCCCCCCCGGAACCAGAATAGGGCCTGAAGCAATCCTGCGCTTTTGCGGCCAGCTCCCAAACAAGCGAGTTGACAAATGGAGCTCAGGGGCACTGCAATTCACAAACCTGCAGAGTTATAAAGGATAACTCTCGTCCACAAATATATTGAGGGAAGGCAACGAAGAGGATGTGAAAGCAAGGCAGAATTGCAGCAAACAGATTTTAGAGGTAGATTCGACTCGCCTTTAAAGCCCATGAAAAGCGGCAAAACGTCCACAATGATGCCCTTGGCCAAAAAGGGCGTATGCGTTTTTTCCTGAATATATTCAGGAAAAAACGCATACGCCCTTTTTGGCCAACCAAGCAAGCCGGAAAGGCAAATCGCCACTACAAAGAAGTCTCGCTTGCCATAGGTCAAAAGGGCCATGCTGAAAAAAGTGTAAAAACCAGAAATGCAGGACAGGCCATGGAGACATGGGAGCCTTGCTACGCTGATGTGCGGGATGTAAAGTGCCAACAGCCACTCTGGAGAAGTGTACGGTGTGTCCTGAAACATGTAATAAACACAGCTTAGAGAGCATAGGGCACTTCCACTCATGGGCGTATACATTGGGCAAACTGAAAATCCACAAGACACAGGCACCCCAAAGTGTAGGGCTGCTCTGTTTACAAGAACCTCCACTTCGGTACACCTTAAATAGCCCAGGAAAGAGAAAAATGGATCAAGAAGTTGTGGTACTTATGCACAATGGAATATCCCTCAGCCATGAAATCAATGTCGTAAGGCTAGTAGCAGCATGATGAGTGGATTTAGGTACGACTACTCTAAGTGAAATAAGTCACACAGAAAAAGACACTTATCCTAAGATATCACGTACAGAGGGAATGTCAAAATCGCTACCCTGGAACTGAATTACAAAACAGAACAGAGTTACACGTTTAGAAAACACACTATGGCTGCTTAACGGGAAAGGTCAGGTGGGGTGATGCTTAAAACAAGGGTTTGAAATTAGCTCAGATACCGTTCCATAAGCCAAATATGTAATAGACAAGACCTACTCTCTGCTCAGTGAACTGGACACAACACCCCCTATTCACCGCACAAGAATATATCTGACTAGTAAGAATCTGAAAACCTATGTATTGATATCTCTCTGGAAGTGACTCAAGCGGGTGTAAAGCGGCATAAACACAGCAGTGAAAAGCAGCTAAACCCCATTATAAAAATAAATTATTTAAAAAAAAAACCCTAAAAAAAAGACAGTGACAGAGAGAGGAATTATTACAAAATCCATTCAGGGGCTCTGATGCAACCTGGATTGACCATATCTAGACCCACAGCTGGATGAGACATTAAGCTGGACACTCTTAGGGCTGAGAGGATTGGTGAGGTTGGATGAGCAAACGCAGACCGTTTAAAGTAATACTGCGTGGTACCCATCCCATGGGTCCCAAATCTCCAGGTTCAAGGGCATCTTCCTACATCGAAAACATGCATGGGAAACCCAGAATATGGTACACCGTGTGATGGGGAAATGTTTCTAAAACGCACCTCACTTCTCCTCTCCTTGTGCTCGGGTTCGCCATTCCAGCCGCTTTACTAACAATCTCCCTACTTGGAGAATCAGCACGGTGAACCTCCTGTTTCGTACAGGTTGCAATTTGTCCTGAGGATGAACGGGAAGACGGGGAACCAATGAGAGACGAGCTCTAGGTGTTGGGACAGGCACAGGTCACTCTATTTTTCCATCAGGAAGAAGAATGAACCACAGGCTCAGCCTGCCCCCGCGGAACCAGAATAGGGCCTGAAGCAATCCTGCGCTTTTGCGGCCAGCTCCCAAACAAGCGAGTTGACAAATGGAGCTCAGGGGCACTGCAATTCACAAACCTGCAGAGTTATAAAGGATAACTCTCGTCCACAAATATATTGAGGGAAGGCAACGAAGAGGATTTGAAAGCAAGGCAGAATTGCAGCAAACAGATTTCAGGAGGTAGGTTCCACTCGCCTTTAAAGCCCATGAAAAGCGGCAAAACGTCGACAATGATGCCCTTTTTGGCCAACCAAGCAAGCCGGAAAGGCAAATCGGCACTATAAAGAAGTCTCGCTTGCCATCGGTCAAAAGGGCCATGCTGAAAAAAGTGTAAAAACCAGAAATGCAGGACAGGCCATGGAGACATGGGAGCCTTGCTACGCTGATAGACGGGATGTAAAGTGCCAACAGCCACTCTGGAGAAGTGTACGGTGTGTCCTGAAACATGTAATAAACACAGCTTAGAGAGCATAGGGCACTTCCACTCATGGGCGTATACATTGCGAAAACTGAAAATCCACAAGACATAGGCACCCCAAAGTGTAGGGCTGCTCTGTTTACAAGAACCTCCACTTCGGTACACCTTAAATAGCCCAGGAAAGAGAAAAATGGATCAAGAAGTTGTGGTACTTATGCACAATGGAATATCACTCAGCCATGAAATCAATGTCATAAGGCTAGTAGCAGCATGATGAGTGGATTTAGGTACGATGACTCTAAGTGAAATAAGTCACACAGAAAAAGACACTTATCCTAAGATATCACGTACAGAGGGAATGTCAAAATCGCTACCCTTGAACTGAATTACAAAACAGAACAGAGTTACACGTTTAGAAAACACACGATGGCTGCTTAACGGGAAAGGTCAGGTGGGGTGATGCATAAAACAAGGGTTTGAAATGAGCTCAGATACCGTTCCATAAGCCAAATATGTAATAGACAAGACCTACTCTCTGCTCAGTGAACTGGATACAACACCCTCTATTCACCATACAAGAATATATCTGACTAGTAAGAATCTGAAAACCTATGTATTGATATCTCTCTGGAAGTGACTCAAAAGGGTGTAAAGCGGCATAAACACAGCAGTGAAAAGCAGGTAAACACCATTATAAAAATAAATTACTTTAAAAAAAACCCTAAAACAAAGACAGTGACAGAGAGAGAAATTCTTACAAAATCCGTTCAGGGGCTCTGATGCAACCTGGATTGACCATATCTAGACCCACAGCTGGATGAGACATTAGGCTGGACACTCTTGGGGCTGAGAGGATTGGTGAGGTTGGGTGAGCAAACGCAGACCCTTTAAAGTAATACTGCGTGGTACCCATCCCATGGGTCCCAAATCTCCAGGTTCAAGGGCATCTTCCTACATCGAAAACATGCATGGGAAACCCAGAAGATGGTACACCGTGTGAGCGGGAAAGGTTTCTAAAACGCACCTCACTTCTCCTCTCCTTGTGCTCGGGTTCGCCATTCCAGCCGCTTTACTAACAATCTCCCTACTTGGAGAATCAGCACCGTGAACCTCCTGTTTCGTATAGGTTGCACTTTGTCCTGAGGATGAACGGGAAGAGGGGGCACCAATGAGAGACGAGCTCTAGGTGTTGGGACAGGCACAGGTCACTCTATTTTCCCATCAGGAAGAAAATGAACCACAGGCTCAGCCTGCCCCCCCGGAACCAGAATAGGGCCTGAAGCAATCCTGCGCTTTTGCGGCCAGCTCCCAAACAAGCGAGTTGACAAATGGAGCTCAGGGGCACTGCAATTCACAAACCTGCAGAGTTATAAAGGATAACTCTCGTCCACAAATATATTGAGGGAAGGCAACGAAGAGGATGTGAAAGCAAGGCAGAATTGCAGCAAACAGATTTTAGGAGGTAGATTCGACTCGCCTTTAAAGCACATGAAAAGCGGCAAAACGTCCACAATGATGCCCTTGGCCAAAAAGGGCGTATGCGTTTTTTCCTGAATATATTCAGGAAAAAACGCATACGCCCTTTTTGGCCAACCAAGCAAGCCGGAAAGGCAAATCGCCACTACAAAGAAGTCTCGCTTGCCATAGGTCAAAAGGGCCATGCTGAAAAAAGTGTAAAAACCAGAAATGCAGGACAGGCCATGGAGACATGGGAGCCTTGCTACGCTCATGGGCGGGATGTAAAGTGCCAACAGCCACTCTGGAGAAGTGTACGGTGTGTCCTGAAACATGTAATAAACACAGCTTAGAGAGCATAGGGCACTTCCACTCATGGGCGTATACATTGGGAAAACTGAAAATCCACAAGACACAGGCACCCCAAAGTGTAGGGCTGCTCTGTTTACAAGAACCTCCACTTCGGTACACCTTAAATAGCCCAGGAAAGAGAAAAATGGATCAAGAAGTTGTGGTACTTATGCACAATGGAATATCCCTCAGCCATGAAATCAATGTCGTAAGGCTAGTAGCAGCATGATGAGTGGATTTAGGTACGACTACTCTAAGTGAAATAAGTCACACAGAAAAAGACACTTATCCTAAGATATCACGTACAGAGGGAATGTCAAAATCGCTACCCTTGAACTGAATTACAAAACAGAACAGAGTTACACGTTTAGAAAACACACTATGGCTGCTTAACGGGAAAGGTCAGGTGGGGTGATGCATAAAACAAGGGTTTGAAATTAGCTCAGATACCGTTCCATAAGCCAAATATGTAATAGACAAGACCTACTCCCTGCTCAGTGAACTGGACGCAACACCCCCTATTCACCGCACAAGAATATATCTGACTAGTAAGAATCTGAAAACCTATGTATTGATATCTCTCTGGAAGTGAATCAAGAGGGTGTAAAGCGGCATCAACACAGCAGTGAAAAGCAGCTGAACCCCATTATAAAAATAAATTACTTAAAAAAAGAACCCTAAAACAAAGACAGTGACAGAGAGAGAAATTCTTACAAAATCCGTTCAGGGGCTCTGATGCAACCTGGATTGACCATATCTAGACCCACAGCTGGATGAGACATTAGGCTGGACACTCTTGGGGCTGAGAGGATTGGTGAGGTTGGGTGAGCAAACGCAGACCCTTTAAAGTAATAATGCGTGGTACCCATCCCATGGGTCCCAAATCTCCAGGTTCAAGGGCATCTTCCTACATCGAAAACATGCATGGGAAACCCAGAAGATGGTACACCGTGTGATCGGGAAAGGTTTCTAAAACGCACCTCACTTCTCCTCTCCTTGTGCTCGGGTTCGCCATTCCAGCCGCTTTACTAACAATCTCTCTACTTGGAGAATCAGCACCGTTAACCTCCTGTTTCGTACAGGTTGCAATTTGTCCTGAGGATGAACGGGAAGAGGGGGAACCAATGAGAGACGAGCTCTAGGTGTTGGGACAGGCACAGGTCACTCTATTTTCCCATCAGGAAGAAGAATGAACCACAGGCTCAGCCTGCCCCCTCGGAACCAGAATACGGACTGAAGCAATCCTGCGCTTTTGCGGCCAGCTCCCAAACAAGAGAGTTGACAAATGGAGCTCAGGGGCACTGCAATTCACAAACCTGCAGAGTTATAAAGGATAACTCTCGCCCACAAATATATGGAGGGAAGGCAACGAAGAGGATTTGAAAGCAAGGCAGAATTGCAGCAAACAGATTTCAGGAGGTAGATTCGACTCGCCTTTAAAGCACATGAAAAGCGGCAAAACGTTGACAATGATGCCCTTGGCGAAAAAGGGTGTACGCGTTTTTTCCTGAATATATTCAGGAAAAAACGGATACGCCCTTTTTGGCCAACCAAGCAAGCCGAAAAGGCAAATCGGCACTACAAAGAAGTCTCGCTTGCCATCGGTCAAAAGGGCCATGCTGAAAAAAGTGTAAAAACCAGAAATGCAGGACAGGCCATGGAGACATGGGAGCCTTGCTACGCTGATAGACGGGATGTAAAGTGCCAACAGCCACTCTGGAGAAGTGTACGGTGTGTCCTGAAACATGTAATAAACACAGCTTAGAGAGCATAGGGCACTTCCACTCATGGGCGTATACATTGCGAAAACTGAAAATCCACAAGACACAGGCACCCCAAAGTGTAGGGCTGCTCTGTTTACAAGAACCTCCACTTCGGTACACCTTAAATAGCCAAGGAAAGAGAAAAATGGATCAAGAAGTTGTGGTACTTATGCACAATGGAATATCACTCAGCCATGAAATCAATGTTATCAGGCTAGTAGCAGCATGATGAGTGGATTTAGGTACGACGACTCTAAGTGAAATAAGTCACACAGAAAAAGACACTTATCCTAAGATATCACGTACAGAGGGAATGTCAAAATCGCTACCCTGGAACTGAATTACAAAACAGAACAGAGTTACACGTTTAGAAAACACACTATGGCTGCTTAACGGGAAAGGTCAGGTGGGGTGATGCATAAAACAAGGGTTTGAAATTAGCTCAGATACCGTTCCATAAGCCAAATATGTAATAGACAAGACCTACTCCCTGCTCAGTGAACTGGACTCAACACCCCCTATGCACCGCACAAGAATATATCTGACTAGTAAGAATCTTAAAACCTATGTATTGACATCTCTCTGGAAGTGAATCAAGAGGGTGTAAAGCGGCATAAACACAGCAGTGAAAAGCAGCTAAACCCCATTATAAAAATAAATTACTTAAAAAAAAACCCCTAAAACAAAGACAGTGACAGAGAGAGAAATTCTTACAAAATCCGTTCAGGGGCTCTGATGCAACCTGGATTGACCATATCTAGACCCACAGCTGGATGAGACATTAGGCTGGACACTCTTGGGGCTGAGAGGATTGGTGAGGTTGGGTGAGCAAACGCAGACCCTTTAAAGTAATACTGCGTGGTACCCATCCCATGGGTCCCAAATCTCCAGGTTCAAGGGCATCTTCCTACATCGAAAACATGCATGGGAAACCCAGAAGATGGTACACCGTGTGATCGGGAAAGGTTTCTAAAACGCACCTCACTTCTCCTCTCCTTGTGCCTGGGTTCGCCATTCCAGCTGCTTTACTAACAATCTCCCTACTTGGAGAATCAGCACGGTGAACCTCCTGATTCGTACAGGTTGCAATTTGTCCTGAGGATGAACGGGAAGAGGGGGAACCAATGAGAGACGAGCCCTAGGTGTTGGGAGAGGCACAGGTCACTCTATTTTCCCATCAGGAAGAAGAATGAACCACAGGCTCAGCCTGCCCTCCCCGAACCAGAATAGGGTCTGAAGCAATCCTGCGCTTTTGCGGCCAGCTCCCAAACAAGCGAGTTGACAAATGGAGCTCAGGGGCACTGCAATTCACAAACCTGCAGAGTTATAAAGGATAACTCTCGTCCACAAATATATTGAGGGAAGGCAACGAAGAGGATTTGAAAGCAAGGCAGAATTGCAGCAAACAGATTTCAGGAGGTAGATTCGACTCGCCTTTAAAGCACATGAAAAGCAGCAAAACGTCCACAATGATGCCCTTGGCCAAAAAGGGCGTATACGTTTTTTCCTGAATATATTCAGGAAAAAACGCATACGCCCTTTTTGGCCAACCAAGCAAGCCGGAAAGGCAAATCGGCACTACAAAGGAGTCTCGCTTGCCATCGGTCAAAAGGGCCATGCTGAAAAAGGTGTAAAAACCAGAAATGCAGGACAGGCCATGGAGACATGGGAGCCTTGCTACGCTCATGGGCGGGATGTAAAGTGCCAACAGCCACTCTGGAGAAGTGTACGGTGTGTCCTGAAACATGTAATAAACACAGCTTAGAGAGCATAGGGCACTTCCACTCATGGGCGTATACATTGGGCAAACTGAAAATCCACAAGACACAGGCACCCCAAAGTGTAGGGCTGCTCTGTTTACAAGAACCTCCACTTCGGTACACCTTAAATAGCCCAGGAAAGAGAAAAATGGATCAAGAAGTTGTGGTACTTATGCACAATGGAATATCACTCAGCCATGAAATCAATGTTATCAGGCTAGTAGCAGCATGATGAGTGGATTTAGGTACGACGACTCTAAGTGAAATACGTCACACAGAAAAAGACACTTATCCTAAGATATCACGTACAGAGGGAATGTCAAAATCGCTACCCTGGAACTGAATTACAAAACAGAACAGAGTTACACGTTTAGAAAACACACTATGGCTGCTTAACGGGAAAGGTCAGGTGGGGTGATGCTTAAAACAAGGGTTTGAAATTAGCTCAGATACCGTTCCATAAGCCAAATATGTAATAGACAAGACCTACTCTCTGCTCAGTGAACTGGACACAACACCCCCTATTCACCGCACAAGAATATATCTGACTAGTAAGAATCTGAAAACCTATGTATTGATATCTCTCTGGAAGTGACTCAAGAGGGTGTAAAGCGGCATAAACACAGCAGTGAAAAGCAGCTAAACCCCATTATAAAAATAAATTATTTAAAAAAAAAACCCTAAAAAAAAGACAGTGACAGAGAGAGGAATTATTACAAAATCCATTCAGGGGCTCTGATGCAACCTGGATTGACCATATCTAGACCCACAGCTGGATGAGACATTAAGCTGGACACTCTTAGGGCTGAGAGGATTGGTGAGGTTGGATGAGCAAACGCAGACCGTTTAAAGTAATACTGCGTGGTACCCATCCCATGGGTCCCAAATCTCCAGGTTCAAGGGCATCTTCCTACATCGAAAACATGCATGGGAAACCCAGAATATGGTACACCGTGTGATGGGGAAATGTTTCTAAAACGCACCTCACTTCTCCTCTCCTTGTGCTCGGGTTCGCCATTCCAGCCGCTTTACTAACAATCTCCCTACTTGGAGAATCAGCACGGTGAACCTCCTGTTTCGTACAGGTTGCAATTTGTCCTGAGGATGAACGGGAAGACGGGGAACCAATGAGAGACGAGCTCTAGGTGTTGGGACAGGCACAGGTCACTCTATTTTTCCATCAGGAAGAAGAATGAACCACAGGCTCAGCCTGCCCCCGCGGAACCAGAATAGGGCCTGAAGCAATCCTGCGCTTTTGCGGCCAGCTCCCAAACAAGCGAGTTGACAAATGGAGCTCAGGGGCACTGCAATTCACAAACCTGCAGAGTTATAAAGGATAACTCTCGTCCACAAATATATTGAGGGAAGGCAACGAAGAGGATTTGAAAGCAAGGCAGAATTGCAGCAAACAGATTTCAGGAGGTAGGTTCCACTCGCCTTTAAAGCCCATGAAAAGCGGCAAAACGTCGACAATGATGCCCTTTTTGGCCAACCAAGCAAGCCGGAAAGGCAAATCGGCACTATAAAGAAGTCTCGCTTGCCATCGGTCAAAAGGGCCATGCTGAAAAAAGTGTAAAAACCAGAAATGCAGGACAGGCCATGGAGACATGGGAGCCTTGCTACGCTGATAGACGGGATGTAAAGTGCCAACAGCCACTCTGGAGAAGTGTACGGTGTGTCCTGAAACATGTAATAAACACAGCTTAGAGAGCATAGGGCACTTCCACTCATGGGCGTATACATTGCGAAAACTGAAAATCCACAAGACATAGGCACCCCAAAGTGTAGGGCTGCTCTGTTTACAAGAACCTCCACTTCGGTACACCTTAAATAGCCCAGGAAAGAGAAAAATGGATCAAGAAGTTGTGGTACTTATGCACAATGGAATATCACTCAGCCATGAAATCAATGTCATAAGGCTAGTAGCAGCATGATGAGTGGATTTAGGTACGATGACTCTAAGTGAAATAAGTCACACAGAAAAAGACACTTATCCTAAGATATCACGTACAGAGGGAATGTCAAAATCGCTACCCTTGAACTGAATTACAAAACAGAACAGAGTTACACGTTTAGAAAACACACGATGGCTGCTTAACGGGAAAGGTCAGGTGGGGTGATGCATAAAACAAGGGTTTGAAATGAGCTCAGATACCGTTCCATAAGCCAAATATGTAATAGACAAGACCTACTCTCTGCTCAGTGAACTGGATACAACACCCTCTATTCACCATACAAGAATATATCTGACTAGTAAGAATCTGAAAACCTATGTATTGATATCTCTCTGGAAGTGACTCAAAAGGGTGTAAAGCGGCATAAACACAGCAGTGAAAAGCAGGTAAACACCATTATAAAAATAAATTACTTTAAAAAAAACCCTAAAACAAAGACAGTGACAGAGAGAGAAATTCTTACAAAATCCGTTCAGGGGCTCTGATGCAACCTGGATTGACCATATCTAGACCCACAGCTGGATGAGACATTAGGCTGGACACTCTTGGGGCTGAGAGGATTGGTGAGGTTGGGTGAGCAAACGCAGACCCTTTAAAGTAATACTGCGTGGTACCCATCCCATGGGTCCCAAATCTCCAGGTTCAAGGGCATCTTCCTACATCGAAAACATGCATGGGAAACCCAGAGGATGGTACACCGTGTGAGCGGGAAAGGTTTCTAAAACGCACCTCACTTCTCCTCTCCTTGTGCTCGGGTTCGCCATTCCAGCCGCTTTACTAACAATCTCCCTACTTGGAGAATCAGCACCGTGAACCTCCTGTTTCGTATAGGTTGCACTTTGTCCTGAGGATGAACGGGAAGAGGGGGCACCAATGAGAGACGAGCTCTAGGTGTTGGGACAGGCACAGGTCACTCTATTTTCCCATCAGGAAGAAAATGAACCACAGGCTCAGCCTGCCCCCCCGGAACCAGAATAGGGCCTGAAGCAATCCTGCGCTTTTGCGGCCAGCTCCCAAACAAGCGAGTTGACAAATGGAGCTCAGGGGCACTGCAATTCACAAACCTGCAGAGTTATAAAGGATAACTCTCGTCCACAAATATATTGAGGGAAGGCAACGAAGAGGATGTGAAAGCAAGGCAGAATTGCAGCAAACAGATTTTAGGAGGTAGATTCGACTCGCCTTTAAAGCACATGAAAAGCGGCAAAACGTCCACAATGATGCCCTTGGCCAAAAAGGGCGTATGCGTTTTTTCCTGAATATATTCAGGAAAAAACGCATACGCCCTTTTTGGCCAACCAAGCAAGCCGGAAAGGCAAATCGCCACTACAAAGAAGTCTCGCTTGCCATAGGTCAAAAGGGCCATGCTGAAAAAAGTGTAAAAACCAGAAATGCAGGACAGGCCATGGAGACATGGGAGCCTTGCTACGCTCATGGGCGGGATGTAAAGTGCCAACAGCCACTCTGGAGAAGTGTACGGTGTGTCCTGAAACATGTAATAAACACAGCTTAGAGAGCATAGGGCACTTCCACTCATGGGCGTATACATTGGGCAAACTGAAAATCCACAAGACACAGGCACCCCAAAGTGTAGGGCTGCTCTGTTTACAAGAACCTCCACTTCGGTACACCTTAAATAGCCCAGGAAAGAGAAAAATGGATCAAGAAGTTGTGGTACTTATGCACAATGGAATATCCCTCAGCCATGAAATCAATGTCGTAAGGCTAGTAGCAGCATGATGAGTGGATTTAGGTACGACTACTCTAAGTGAAATAAGTCACACAGAAAAAGACACTTATCCTAAGATATCACGTACAGAGGGAATGTCAAAATCGCTACCCTGGAACTGAATTACAAAACAGAACAGAGTTACACGTTTAGAAAACACACTATGGCTGCTTAACGGGAAAGGTCAGGTGGGGTGATGCATAAAACAAGGGTTTGAAATTAGCTCAGATACCGTTCCATAAGCCAAATATGTAATAGACAAGACCTACTCCCTGCTCAGTGAACTGGACGCAACACCCCCTATTCACCGCACAAGAATATATCTGACTAGTAAGAATCTGAAAACCTATGTATTGATATCTCTCTGGAAGTGAATCAAGAGGGTGTAAAGGGGCATAAACACAGCAGTGAAAAGCAGCTAAACCCCATTATAAAAATAAATTACTTAAAAAAAGAACCCTAAAACAAAGACAGTGACAGAGAGAGAAATTCTTACAAAATCCGTTCAGGGGCTCTGATGCAACCTGGATTGACCATATCTAGACCCACAGCTGGATGAGACATTAGGCTGGACACTCTTGGGGCTGAGAGGATTGGTGAGGTTGGGTGAGCAAACGCAGACCCTTTAAAGTAATAATGCGTGGTACCCATCCCATGGGTCCCAAATCTCCAGGTTCAAGGGCATCTTCCTACATCGAAAACATGCATGGGAAACCCAGAAGATGGTACACCGTGTGATCGGGAAAGGTTTCTAAAACGCACCTCACTTCTCCTCTCCTTGTGCTCGGGTTCGCCATTCCAGCCGCTTTACTAACAATCTCTCTACTTGGAGAATCAGCACCGTTAACCTCCTGTTTCGTACAGGTTGCAATTTGTCCTGAGGATGAACGGGAAGAGGGGGGAACCAATGAGAGACGAGCTCTAGGTGTTGGGACAGGCACAGGTCACTCTATTTTCCCATCAGGAAGAAGAATGAACCACAGGCTCAGCCTGCCCCCTCGGAACCAGAATACGGACTGAAGCAATCCTGCGCTTTTGCGGCCAGCTCCCAAACAAGAGAGTTGACAAATGGAGCTCAGGGGCACTGCAATTCACAAACCTGCAGAGTTATAAAGGATAACTCTCGCCCACAAATATATGGAGGGAAGGCAACGAAGAGGATTTGAAAGCAAGGCAGAATTGCAGCAAACAGATTTCAGGAGGTAGATTCGACTCGCCTTTAAAGCACATGAAAAGCGGCAAAACGTTGACAATGATGCCCTTGGCGAAAAAGGGTGTACGCGTTTTTTCCTGAATATATTCAGGAAAAAACTGATACGCCCTTTTTGGCCAACCAAGCAAGCCGAAAAGGCAAATCGGCACTACAAAGAAGTCTCGCTTGCCATCGGTCAAAAGGGCCATGCTGAAAAAAGTGTAAAAACCAGAAATGCAGGACAGGCCATGGAGACATGGGAGCCTTGCTACGCTGATAGACGGGATGTAAAGTGCCAACAGCCACTCTGGAGAAGTGTACGGTGTGTCCTGAAACATGTAATAAACACAGCTTAGAGAGCATAGGGCACTTCCACTCATGGGCGTATACATTGCGAAAACTGAAAATCCACAAGACACAGGCACCCCAAAGTGTAGGGCTGCTCTGTTTACAAGAACCTCCACTTCGGTACACCTTAAATAGCCAAGGAAAGAGAAAAATGGATCAAGAAGTTGTGGTACTTATGCACAATGGAATATCACTCAGCCATGAAATCAATGTTATCAGGCTAGTAGCAGCATGATGAGTGGATTTAGGTACGACGACTCTAAGTGAAATAAGTCACACAGAAAAAGACACTTATCCTAAGATATCACGTACAGAGGGAATGTCAAAATCGCTACCCTGGAACTGAATTACAAAACAGAACAGAGTTACACGTTTAGAAAACACACTATGGCTGCTTAACGGGAAAGGTCAGGTGGGGTGATGCATAAAACAAGGGTTTGAAATTAGCTCAGATACCGTTCCATAAGCCAAATATGTAATAGACAAGACCTACTCCCTGCTCAGTGAACTGGACTCAACACCCGCTATGCACCGCACAAGAATACATCTGACTAGTAAGAATCTTAAAACCTATGTATTGACATCTCTCTGGAAGTGAATCAAGAGGGTGTAAAGCGGCATCAACACAGCAGTGAAAAGCAGCTAAACCCCATTATAAAAATAAATTACTTAAAAAAAAACCCCTAAAACAAAGACAGTGACAGAGAGAGAAATTCTTACAAAATCCGTTCAGGGGCTCTGATGCAACCTGGATTGACCATATCTAGACCCACAGCTGGATGAGACATTAGGCTGGACACTCTTGGGGCTGAGAGGATTGGTGAGGTTGGGTGAGCAAACGCAGACCCTTGAAAGTAATACTGCGTGCTACCCATCCCATGGGTCCCAAATCTCCAGGTTCAAGGGCATCTTCCTACATCGAAAACATGCATGGGAAACCCAGAAGATGGTACACCGTGTGATCGGGAAAGGTTTCTAAAACGCACCTCACTTCTCCTCTCCTTGTGCCTGGGTTCGCCATTCCAGCCGCTTTACTAACAATCTCCCTACTTGGAGAATCAGCACGGTGAACCTCCTGATTCGTACAGGTTGCAATTTGTCCTGAGGATGAACGGGAAGAGGGGGAACCAATGAGAGACGAGCCCTAGGTGTTGGGAGACGCACAGGTCACTCTATTTTCCCATCAGGAAGAAGAATGAACCACAGGCTCAGCCTGCCCTCCCCGAACCAGAATAGGGTCTGAAGCAATCCTGCGCTTTTGCGGCCAGCTCCCAAACAAGCGAGTTGACAAATGGAGCTCAGGGGCACTGCAATTCACAAACCTGCAGAGTTATAAAGGATAACTCTCGTCCACAAATATATTGAGGGAAGGCAACGAAGAGGATTTGAAAGCAAGGCAGAATTGCAGCAAACAGATTTCAGGAGGTAGATTCGACTCGCCTTTAAAGCACATGAAAAGCAGCAAAACGTCCACAATGATGCCCTTGGCCAAAAAGGGCGTATACGTTTTTTCCTGAATATATTCAGGAAAAAACGCATACGCCCTTTTTGGCCAACCAAGCAAGCCGGAAAGGCAAATCGGCACTACAAAGAAGTCTCGCTTGCCATCGGTCAAAAGGGCCATGCTGAAAAAGGTGTAAAAACCAGAAATGCAGGACAGGCCATGGAGACATGGGAGCCTTGCTACGCTGATGGGCGGGATGTAAATTGCCAACAGCCACTCTGGAGAAGTGTACGGTGTGTCCTGAAACATGTAATAAACACAGCTTAGAGAGTATAGGGCACTTCCACTCATGGGCGTATACATTGGGAAAACTGAAAATCCACAAGACACAGGCACCCCAAAGTGTAGGGCTGCTCTGTTTACAAGAACCTCCACTTCGGTACACCTTAAATAGCCCAGGAAAGAGAAAAATGGATAAAGAAGTTGTGGTACTTATGCACAATGGAATATCACTCAGCCATGAAATTAATGTCATAAGGCTAGTAGCAGCATGATGAGTGGATTTAGGTACGATGACTCTAAGTGAAATAAGTCACACAGAAAAAGACACTTATCCTAAGATATCACGTACAGAGGGAATGTCAAAATCGCTACCCTTGAACTGAATTACAAAACAGAACAGAGTTACACGTTTAGAAAACACACGATGGCTGCTTAACGGGAAAGGTCAGGTGGGGTGATGCATAAAACAAGGGTTTGAAA
Source organism: Eubalaena glacialis (assembly GCF_028564815.1). Lineage (NCBI taxonomy): Eukaryota > Metazoa > Chordata > Mammalia > Artiodactyla > Balaenidae > Eubalaena > Eubalaena glacialis. Next base: position 95,540 of record NW_026871513.1, read on the forward strand.
TGAGCTCAGATACCGTTCCATAAGCCAAATATGTAATAGACAAGACCTACTCTCTGCTCAGTGAACTGGACGCAACACCCCCTATTCACCATACAAGAATATATCTGACTAGTAAGAATCTGAAAACCTATGTATTGATATCTCTCTGGAAGTGACTCAAAAGGGTGTAAAGCGGCATAAACACAGCAGTGAAAAGCAGGTAAACACCATTATAAAAATAAATTACTTAAAAAAAAAACCCTAAAACAAAGACAGTGACAGAGAGAGAAATTCTTACAAAATCCGTTCAGGGGCTCTGATGCAACCTGGATTGACCATATCTAGACCCACAGCTGGATGAGACATTAGGCTGGACACTCTTGGGGCTGAGAGGATTGGTGAGGTTGGGTGAGCAAACGCAGACCCTTTAAAGTAATACTGCGTGGTACCCATCCCATGGGTCCCAAATCTCCAGGTTCAAGGGCATCTTCCTACATCGAAAACATGCATGGGAAACCCAGAAGATGGTACACCGTGTGAGCGGGAAAGGTTTCTAAAACGCACCTCACTTCTCCTCTCCTTGTGCTCGGGTTCGCCATTCCAGCCGCTTTACTAACAATCTCCCTACTTGGAGAATCAGCACGGTGAACCTCCTGTTTCGTAGAGGTTGCAATTTGTCCTGAGGATGAACGGGAGACGGGGAACCAATGAGAGACGAGCTCTAGGTGTTGGGACAGGCACAGGTCACTCTATTTTTCCATCAGGAAGAAGAATGAACCACAGGCTCAGTCTGCCCCCGCGGAACCAGAATAGGGCCTGAAGCAATCCTGCGCTTTTGCGGCCAGCTCCCAAACAAGCGAGTTGACAAATGGAGCTCAGGGGCACTGCAATTCACAAACCTGCAGAGTTACAAAGGATAACTCTCGTCCACAAATATATTGAGGGAAGGCAACGAAGAGGATTTGAAAGCAAGGCAGAATTGCAGCAAACAGATTTCAGGAGGTAGGTTCCACTCGCCTTTAAAGCCCATGAAAAGCGGCAAAACGTCGACAATGATGCCCTTTTTGGCCAACCAAGCAAGCCGGAAAGGCAAATCGGCACTATAAAGAAGTCTCGCTTGCCATCGGTCAAAAGGGCCATGCTGAAAAAAGTGTAAAAACCAGAAATGCAGGACAGGCCATGGCGACATGGGAGCCTTGCTACGCTGATAGACGGGATGTAAAGTGCCAACAGCCACTCTGGAGAAGTGTACGGTGTGTCCTGAAACATGTAATAAACACAGCTTAGAGAGCATAGGGCACTTCCACTCATGGGCGTATACATTGCGAAAACTGAAAATCCACAAGACACAGGCACCCCAAAGTGTAGGGCTGCTCTGTTAACAAGAACCTCCACTTCGGTACACCTTAAATACCCCAGGAAAGAGAAGAATGGATCAAGAAGTTGTGGTACTTATGCACAATGGAATATCACTCAGCCATGAAATCAATGTTATCAGGCTAGTAGCAGCATGATGAGTGGATTTAGGTACGATGACTCTAAGTGAAATAAGTCACACAGAAAAAAACACTTATCCTAAGATATCACGTACGGAGGGAATGTCAAAATCGCTACCCTGGAACTGAATTACAAAACAGAACAGAGTTACACGTTTAGAAAACACACTATGGCTGCTTAACGGGAAAGGTCAGGTGGGGTGATGCATAAAACAAGCGTTTGAAATTAGCTCAGATACCGTTCCATAAGCCAAATATGTAGTAGACAAGACCTACTCTCTGCTCAGTGAACTGGACACAACACCCCCTATTCACTGCACAAGAATACATCTGACTAGTAAGAATCTGAAAACCTATGTATTGATATCTCTCTGGAAGTGAATCAAGAGGGTGTAAAGCGGCATAAACACAGCAGTGAAAAGCAGCTAAACCCCGTTATAAAAATAAATTACTTAAAAAAAAAATCCCTAAAACAAAGACAGTGACAGAGAGGGAAATTCTTACAAAATCCGTTCAGGGGCTCTGATGCAACCTGGATTGACCATATCTAGACCCACAGCTGGATGAGACATTAGGCTGGACACTCTTGGGGCTGAGAGGATTGGTGAGGTTGGGTGAGCAAACGCAGACCCTTTAAAGTAATAATGCGTGGTACCCATCCCATGGGTCCCAAATCTCCAGGTTCAAGGGCATCTTCCTACATCGAAAACATGCATGGGAAACCCAGAAGATGGTACACCGTGTGATCGGGAAAGGTTTCTAAAACGCACCTCACTTCTCCTCTCCTTGTGCTCGGGTTCGCCATTCCAGCCGCTTTACTAACAATCTCTCTAGTTGGAGAATCAGCACCGTTAACCTCCTGTTTCGTACAGGTTGCAATTTTCCTGAGGATGAACGGGAAGAGGGGGAACCAATGAGAGACGAGCTCTAGGTGTTGGGACAGGCACAGGTCACTCTATTTTCCCATCAGGAAGAAGAATGAACCACAGGCTCAGCCTGCCCCCTCGGAACCAGAATACGGACTGAAGCAATCCTGCGCTTTTGCGGCCAGCTCCCAAACAAGAGAGTTGACAAATGGAGCTCAGGGGCACTGCAATTCACAAACCTGCAGAGTTATAAAGGATAACTCTCGCCCACAAATATATGGAGGGAAGGCAACGAAGAGGATTTGAAAGCAAGGCAGAATTGCAGCAAACAGATTTCAGGAGGTAGATTCGACTCGCCTTTAAAGCACATGAAAAGCGGCAAAACGTTGACAATGATGCCCTTGGCGAAAAAGGGCGTACGCGTTTTTTCCTGAATATATTCAGGAAAAAACGGATACGCCCTTTTTGGCCAACCAAGCAAGCCGAAAAGGCAAATCGGCACTACAAAGAAGTCTCGCTTGCCATCGGTCAAAAGGGCCATGCTGAAAAAAGTGTAAAAACCAGAAATGCAGGACAGGCCATGGAGACATGGGAGCCTTGCTACGCTGATAGACGGGATGTAAAGTGCCAACAGCCACTCTGGAGAAGTGTACGGTGTGTCCTGAAACATGTAATAAACACAGCTTAGAGAGCATAGGGCACTTCCACTCATGGGCGTATACATTGCGAAAACTGAAAATCCACAAGACACAGGCACCCCAAAGTGTAGGGCTGCTCTGTTTACAAGAACCTCCACTTCGGTACACCTTAAATAGCCGAGGAAAGAGAAAAATGGATCAAGAAGTTGTGGTACTTATGCACAATGGAATATCACTCAGCCATGAAATCAATGTCATAAGGCTAGTAGCAGCATGATGAGTGGATTTAGGTACGACGACTCTAAGTGAAATACGTCACACAGAAAAAGACACTTATCCTAAGATATCACGTACAGAGGGAATGTCAAAATCGCTACCCTGGAACTGAATTACAAAACAGAACAGAGTTACACGTTTAGAAAACACACTATGGCTGCTTAACGGGAAAGGTCAGGTGGGGTGATGCATAAAACAAGGGTTTGAAATTAGCTCAGATACCGTTCCATAAGCCAAATATGTAATAGACAAGACCTACTCCCTGCTCAGTGAACTGGACTCAACACCCCCTATGCACCGCACAAGAATATATCTGACTAGTAAGAATCTTAAAACCTATGTATTGACATCTCTCTGGAAGTGAATCAAGAGGGTGTAAAGCGGCATAAACACAGCAGTGAAAAGCAGCTAAACCCCATTATAAAAATAAATTACTTAAAAAAAAACCCCTAAAACAAAGACAGTGACAGAGAGAGAAATTCTTACAAAATCCGTTCAGGGGCTCTGATGCAACCTGGATTGACCATATCTAGACCCACAGCTGGATGAGACATTAGGCTGGACACTCTTGGGGCTGAGAGGATTGGTGAGGTTGGGTGAGCAAACGCAGACCCTTTAAAGTAATACTGCGTGCTACCCATCCCATGGGTCCCAAATCTCCAGGTTCAAGGGCATCTTCCTACATCGAAAACATGCATGGGAAACCCAGAAGATGGTACACCGTGTGATCGGGAAAGGTTTCTAAAACGCACCTCACTTCTCCTCTCCTTGTGCCTGGGTTCGCCATTCCAGCTGCTTTACTAACAATCTCCCTACTTGGAGAATCAGCACGGTGAACCTCCTGTTTCGTACAGGTTGCAATTTGTCCTGAGGATGAACGGGAAGAGGGGGAACCAATGAGAGACGAGCCCTAGGTGTTGGGAGAGGCACAGGTCACTCTATTTTCCCATCAGGAAGAAGAATGAACCACAGGCTCAGCCTGCCCTCCCCGAACCAGAATAGGGTCTGAAGCAATCCTGCGCTTTTGCGGCCAGCTCCCAAACAAGCGAGTTGACAAATGGAGCTCAGTGGAACTGCAATTCAGAAACCTGCAGAGTTATAAAGGATAACTCTCGTCCACAAATATATTAAGGGAAGGCAACGAAGAGGATTTGAAAGCAAGGCAGAATTGCAGGAAACAGATTTCAGGAAGTAGGTTCGACTCGCCTTTAAAGCACATGAAAAGCGGCAAAACGTCGACAATGATACCCTTGGCCAAAAAGGGCGTATGCGTTTTTCCCTGAATATATTCAGGAAAAAACGCATACGCCCTTTTTGGCCAACCAAGCAAGCCGGAAAGGCAAATCGGCACTACAAAGAAGTCTCGCTTGCCATCGGTCAAAAGGGCCATGCTGAAAAAAGTGTAAAAACCAGAAATGCAGGCCAGGCCATGGAGACATGGGAGCCTTGCTACGCTGATGGGCGGGATGTCAATTGCCAACAGCCACTCTGGAGAAGTGTACGGTGTGTCCTGAAACATGTAACAAACACAGCTGAGAGAGCATAGGGCACTTCCACTGATGGGCGTATACATTGGGAAAACTGAAAATCCACAAGACACAGGCACCCCAAAGTGTAGGGCTGCTCTGTTTACAAGAACCTCCACTTCGGTACACCTTAAATAGCCCAGGAAAGAGAAAAATAGATAAAGAAGTTGCGGAATTATGCACAATGGAATATCACTCAGCCATGAAATCAATGTCATAAGGCTAGTAGCAGCATGATGAGTGGATTTAGGTACGATGACTCTAAGTGAAATAAGTCACACAGAAAAAGACACTTATCCTAAGATATCACTTACAGAGGGAATGTCAAAATCGCTACCCTTGAACTGAATTACAAAACAGAACAGAGTCACACGTTTAGAAAACACACTATGGCTGCTTAAAGGGAAAGGTCAGGTGGGGTGATGCATAAAACAAGGGTTTGAAATTAGCTCAGATACCGTTCCATAAGCCAAATATGTAATAGACAAGACCTACTCCCTGCTCAGTGACTGGACTCACCACCCCCTATGCACCACACAAGAATATATCTGACTAGTAAGAATCTTAAAACCTATGTATTGACATCTCTCTGGAAGTGAATCAAGAGGGTGGAAAGCGGCATAAACACAGCAGTGAAAAGCAGCTAAACCCCATTATAAAAATAAATTACTTAAAAAAAATCCGCTAAAACAAAGACAGTGACAGAGAGAGAAATTCTTACAAAATCCGTTCAGGGGCTCTGATGCAACCTGGATTGACCATATCTAGACCCACAACCGGATGAGACATTAGGCTGGACACTCTTAGGGCTGAGAGGATTGGTGAGGTTGGGTGAACAAACGCAGAACCTTTAAAGTAATACTGCATGGTACCCACCCCATGGGTCCCAAATCTCCAGGTTCAAGGGCATCTTCCTACATCGAAAACATGCATGGGAAACCCAGAAGATGGTACACCGTGTGATCGGGAAAGGTTTCTAAAACGCACCTCGCTTCTCCTCTGCTTGTGCTCGGGTTCGCCATTCCAGCCGCTTTCCTAACAATCTCCCGACTTGGAGAATCAGCACCGTTAACCTCCTGTTTCGTACAGGCTGCAATTTGTCCTGAGGATGAACGGGAAGAGGGGGAACCAATGAGAGACGAGCTCTAGGTGTTGGGACAGGCACAGGTCACTCTATTTTCCCATCAGGAAGAAGAATGAACCACAGGCTCAGCCTGCCCCCTCGGAACCAGAATACGGCCTGAAGCAATCCTGCTCTTTTGCGGCCAGCTCCCAAACAAGAGAGTTGACAAATGGAGCTCAGGGGCACTGCAATTCACAAACCTGCAGAGTTATAAAGGATAACTCTCGCCCACAAATATATTGAGGGAAGGCAACGAAGAGGATTTGAAAGCAAGGCAGAATTGCAAGAAACAGATTTCAGGAGGTAGATTCGACTCGCCTTTAAAGCACATGAAAAGCGGCAAAACGTTGACAATGATGCCCTTGGCGAAAAAGGGCGTACGCGTTTTTTCCTGAATATATTCAGGAAAAAACGGATACGCCCTTTTTGGCCAACCAAGCAAGCCGAAAAGGCAAATCGGCACTACAAAGAAGTCTCGCTTGCCATCGGTCAAAAGGGCCATGCTGAAAAAAGTGTAAAAACCAGAAATGCAGGACAGGCCATGGAGACATGGGAGCCTTGCTACGCTGATAGACGGGATGTAAAGTGCCAACAGCCACTCTGGAGAAGTGTACGGTGTGTCCTGAAACATGTAATAAACACAGCTTAGAGAGCATAGGGCACTTCCACTCATGGGCGTATACATTGCGAAAACTGAAAATCCACAAGACACAGGCACCCCAAAGTGTAGGGCTGCTCTGTTTACAAGAACCTCCACTTCGGTACACCTTAAATAGCCCAGGAAAGAGAAAAATGGATCAAGAAGTTGTGGTACTTATGCACAATGGAATATCACTCAGCCATGAAATCAATGTTATCAGGCTAGTAGCAGCATGATGAGTGGATTTAGGTACGACGACTCTAAGTGAAATAAGTCACACAGAAAAAGACACTTATCCTAAGATATCACGTACAGAGGGAATGTCAAAATCGCTACCCTGGAACTGAATTATAAAACCGAACAGAGTTACACGTTTAGAAAACACACTATGGCTGCTTAACGGGAAAGGTCAGGAGGGGTGATGCATAAAACAAGGGTTTGAAATGAGCTCAGATACCGTTCCATAAACCAAATATGTAATAGACAAGACCTACTCTCTGCTCAGTGAACTGGACGCAACACCCCCTATTCACCGCACAAGAATATATCTGACTAGTAAGAATCTGAAAACCTATGTATTGATATCTCTCTGGAAGTGAATCAAGAGGGTGTAAAGCGGCATCAACACAGCAGTGAAAAGCAGCTAAACCCCATTATAAAAATAAATTACTTAAAAAAAAACCCCTAAAACAAAGACAGTGACAGAGAGAGAAATTCTTACAAAATCCGTTCAGGGGCTCTGATGCAACCTGGATTGACCATATCTAGACCCACAGCTGGATGAGACATTAGGCTGGACACTCTTGGGGCTGAGAGGATTGGTGAGGTTGGGTGAGCAAACGCAGACCCTTTAAAGTAATACTGCGTGCTACCCATCCCATGGGTCCCAAATCTCCAGGTTCAAGGGCATCTTCCTACATCGAAAACATGCATGGGAAACCCAGAAGATGGTACACCGTGTGAGCGGGAAAGGTTTCTAAAACGCACCTCACTTCTCCTCTCCTTGTGCTCGGGTTCGCCATTCCAGCCGCTTTACTAACAATCTCCCTACTTGGAGAATCAGCACCGAGAACATCCTGTTTCGTACAGGTTGCAATTTGTCCTGAGGATGAACGGGAAGAGGGGAAACCAATGAGAGACGAGCTCTAGGTGTTGGGACAGGCACAGGTCACTCTATTTTCCCATCAGGAAGAAGAATGAACCACAGGCTCAGCCTGTACCCCCCGGAACCAGAATAGGGCCTGAAGCAATCTTGCGCTTTTGCGGCCAGCTCCCAAACAAGCGAGTTGACAAATGGAGCTCAGTGGAACTGCAATTCAGAAACCTGCAGAGTTATAAAGGATAACTCTCGTCCACAAATATATTAAGGGAAGGCAACGAAGAGGATTTGAAAGCAAGGCAGAATTGCAGGAAACAGATTTCAGGAAGTAGGTTCGACTCGCCTTTAAAGCACATGAAAAGCGGCAAAACGTCGACAATGATACCCTTGGCCAAAAAGGGCGTATGCCTTTTTCCCTGAATATATTCAGGAAAAAACGCATACGCCCTTTTTGGCCAACCAAGCAAGCCGGAAAGGCAAATCGGCACTACAAAGAAGTCTCGCTTGCCATCGGTCAAAAGGGCCATGCTGAAAAAAGTGTAAAAACCAGAAATGCAGGCCAGGCCATGGAGACATGGGAGCCTTGCTACGCTGATGGGCGGGATGTCAATTGCCAACAGCCACTCTGGAGAAGTGTACGGTGTGTCCTGAAACATGTAACAAACACAGCTGAGAGAGCATAGGGCACTTCCACTGATGGGCGTATACATTGGGAAAACTGAAAATCCACAAGACACAGGCACCCCAAAGTTTAGGGCTGCTCTGTTTACAAGAACCTCCACTTCGGTACACCTTAAATAGCCCAGGAAAGAGAAAAATGGATAAAGAAGTTGCGGAACTTATGCACAATGGAATATCACTCAGCCATGAAATCAATGTCATAAGGCTAGTAGCAGCATGATGAGTGGATTTAGGTACGATGACTCTAAGTGAAATAAGTCACACAGAAAAAGACACTTATCCTAAGATATCACTTACAGAGGGAATGTCAAAATCGCTACCCTTCAACTGAATTACAAAACAGAACAGAGTCACACGTTTACAAAACACACTATGGCTGCTTAACTATGGTCAGGTGGGGTGATGCATAAAACAAGGGTTTGAAATTAGCTCAGATACCGTTCCATAAGCCAAATATGTAATAGACAAGACCTACTCCCTGCTCAGTGACTGGACTCAACACCCCCTATGCACCACACAAGAATATATCTGACTAGTAAGAATCTTAAAACCTATGTATTGACATCTCTCTGGAAGTGAATCAAGAGGGTGGAAAGCGGCATAAACACAGCAGTGAAAAGCAGCTAAACCCCATTATAAAAATAAATTACTTAAAAAAAAACCCCTAAAACAAAGACAGTGACAGAGAGAGAAATTCTTACAAAATCCGTTCAGGGGCTCTGATGCAACCTGGATTGACCATATCTAGACCCACAACCGGATGAGACATTAGGCTGGACACTCTTGGGGCTGAGAGGATTGGTGAGGTTGGGTGAACAAACGCAGACCCTTTAAAGTAATACTGCATGGTACCCCCCCCATGGGTCCCAAATCTCCAGGTTCAAGGGCATCTTCCTACATCGAAAACATGCATGGGAAACCCAGAAGATGGTACACCGTGTGATCGGGAAAGGTTTCTAAAACGCACCTCGCTTCTCCTCTGCTTGTGCTCGGGTTCGCCATTCCAGCCGCTTTCCAAACAATCTCCCGACTTGGAGAATCAGCACCGTTAACCTCCTGTTTCGTACAGGCTGCACTTTGTCCTGAGGATGAACGGGAAGAGGGGGAACCAATGAGAGACGAGCTGTAGGTGTTGGCACAGGCACAGGTCACTCTATTTTCCCATCAGGAAGAAGAATGAACCACAGGCTCAGCCTGCCCCCCCGGAACCAGAATAGGGCCTGAAGCAATCCTGCGCTTTTGCGGCCAGCTCCCAAACAAGCGAGTTGACAAATGGAGCTCAGGGGCACTGCAATTCACAAACCTGGAGAGTTATAAAGGATAACTCTCGTCCACAAATATATTGAGGGAAGGCAACGAAGAGGATGTGAAAGCAAGGCAGAATTGCAGCAAACAGATTTTAGGAGGTAGATTCGACTCGCCTTTAAAGCACATGAATAGCGGCAAAACGTCCACAATGATGCCCTTGGCCAAAAAGGGCGTATGCGTTTTTTCCTGAATATATTCAGGAAAAAACGCATACGCCCTTTTTGGCCAACCAAGCAAGCCGAAAAGGCAAATCGGCACTACAAAGAAGTCTCGCTTGCCATCGGTCAAAAGGGCCATGCTGAAAAAAGTGTAAAAACCAGAAATGCAGGACAGGCCATGGAGACATGGGAGCCTTGCTACGCTGATAGACGGGATGTAAAGTGCCAACAGCCACTCTGGAGAAGTGTACGGTGTGTCCTGAAACATGTAATAAACACAGCTTAGAGAGCATAGGGCACTTCCACTCATGGGCGTATACATTGGGCAAACTGAAAATCCACAAGACACAGGCACCCCAAAGTGTAGGGCTGCTCTGTTTACAAGAACCTCCACTTCGGTACACCTTAAATAGCCCAGGAAAGAGAAAAATGGATCAAGAAGTTGTGGTACTTATGCACAATGGAATATCCCTCAGCCATGAAATCAATGTCGTAAGGCTAGTAGCAGTATGATGAGTGGATTTAGGTACGACTACTCTAAGTGAAATAAGTCACACAGAAAAAGACACTTATCCTAAGATATCACGTACAGAGGGAATGTCAAAATCGCTACCCTGGAACTGAATTACAAAACAGAACAGAGTTACACGTTTAGAAAACACACTATGGCTGCTTAACGGGAAAGGTCAGGTGGGGTGATGCTTAAAACAAGGGTTTGAAATTAGCTCAGATACCGTTCCATAAGCCAAATATGTAATAGACAAGACCTACTCCCTGCTCAGTGAACTGGACGCAACACCCCCTATTCACCGCACAAGAATATATCTGACTAGTAAGAATCTGAAAACCTATGTATTGATATCTCTCTGGAAGTGAATCAAGAGGGTGTAAAGCGGCATCAACACAGCAGTGAAAAGCAGCTAAACCCCATTATAAAAATAAATTACTTAAAAAAAAAAAACCCTAAAACAAAGACAGTGACAGAGAGAGAAATTCTTACAAAATCCGTTCAGGGGCTCTGATGCAACCTGGATTGACCATATCTAGACCCACAGCTGGATGAGACATTAGGCTGGACACTCTTGGGGCTGAGAGGATTGGTGAGGTTGGGTGAGCAAACGCAGACCCTTGAAAGTAATACTGCGTGCTACCCATCCCATGGTCCCAAATCTCCAGGTTCAAGGGCATCTTCCTACATCGAAAACATGCATGGGAAACCCAGAAGATGGTACACCGTGTGATCGGGAAAGGTTTCTAAAACGCACCTCACTTCTCCTCTCCTTGTGCTCGGGTTCGCCATTCCAGCCGCTTTACTAACAATCTCCCTACTTGGAGAATCAGCACCGTTAACCTCCTGTTTCGTACAGGTTGCAATTTGTCCTGAGGATAAACGGGAAGAGGGGGAACCAATGAGAGACGAGCTCTCGGTGTTGGGACAGGCACAGATCACTCTATTTTCCCATCAGGAAGAAGAATGAACCACAGGCTCAGCCTGCCCCTCCGGAACCAGAATAGGGCCTGAAGCAATCCTGCGCTTTTGCGGCCAGCTCCCAAACAAGCGAGTTGACAAATGGAGCTCAGGGGCACTGCAATTCACAAACCTGCAGAGTTATAAAGGATAACTCTCTTCCACAAATGTATTGAGGGAAGGCAACGAAGAGGATTTGAAAGCAAGGCAGAATTGCAAGAAACAGATTTCAGGAGGTAGATTCGACTCGCCTTTAAAGCCCACGAAAAGCGGCAAAACGTCGACAATGATGCCCTTGGCCAAAAAGGGCGTATGCGTTTTTTCCTGAATATATTCAGGAAAAAACGCATACGCCCTTTTTGGCCAACCAAGCAAGCCGGAAAGGCAAATCGGCACTACAAAGAAGTCTCGCTTGCCATCGGTCAAAAGGGCCATGCTGAAAAAAGTGTAAAAACCAGAAATGCAGGACAGGCCATGGAGACATGGGAGCCTTGCTACGCTCATGGGCGGGATGTAAATTGCCAACAGCCACTCTGGAGAAGTGTACGGTGTGTCCTGAAACATGTAATAAACACAGCTTAGAGAGCATAGGGCACTTCCACTCATGGGCGTATACATTGGGAAAACTGAAAAGCCACAAGACACAGGCACCCCAAAGTGTAGGGATGCTCTGTTTACAAGAACCTCCACTTCGGTACACCTTAAATAGCCCAGGAAGAAGTTGTGGTACTTATGCACAATGGAATATCCCTCAGCCATGAAATCAATGTCATAAGGCTAGTAGCAGCATGATGAGTGGATTTAGGTACGATGACTCTAAGTGAAATAAGTCACACAGAAAAAGACACTTATCCTAAGATATCACGTACAGAGGGAATGTCAAAATCACTACCCTTGAACTGAATTACAAAACAGAACAGAGTCACACGTTTAGAAAACACACTATGGCTGCTTAAAGGGAAAGGTCAGGTGGGGTGATGCATAAAACAAGGGTTTGAAATTAGCTCAGATACCGTTCCATAAGCCAAATATGTAATAGACAAGACCTACTCCCTGCTCAGTGAACTGGACGCAACACCCCCTATTCACCGCACAAGAATATATCTGACTAGTAAGAATCTGAAAACCTATGTATTGATATCTCTCTGGAAGTGAATCAAGAGGGTGTAAAGCGGCATCAACACAGCAGTGAAAAGCAGCTAAACCCCATTATAAAAATAAATTACTTAAAAAAAAAAACCCTAAAACAAAGACAGTGACAGAGAGAGAAATTCTTACAAAATCCGTTCAGGGGCTCTGATGCAACCTGGATTGACCATATCTAGACCCACAGCTGGATGAGACATTAGGCTGGACACTCTTGGGGCTGAGAGGATTGGTGAGGTTGGGTGAGCAAACGCAGACCCTTTAAAGTAATACTGCGTGCTACCCATCCCATGGGTCCCAAATCTCCAGGTTCAAGGGCATCTTCCTACATCGAAAACATGCATGGGAAACCCAGAAGATGGTACACCGTGTGATCGGGAAAGGTTTCTAAAACGCACCTCACTTCTCCTCTCCTTGTGCTCGGGTTCGCCATTCCAGCCGCTTTACTAACAATCTCCCTACTTGGAGAATCAGCACCGTTAACCTCCTGTTTCGTACAGGTTGCAATTTGTCCTGAGGATAAACGGGAAGAGGGGGAACCAATGAGAGACGAGCTCTCGGTGTTGGGACAGGCACAGATCACTCTATTTTCCCATCAGGAAGAAGAATGAACCACAGGCTCAGCCTGCCCCTCCGGAACCAGAATAGGGCCTGAAGCAATCCTGCGCTTTTGCGGCCAGCTCCCAAACAAGCGAGTTGACAAATGGAGCTCAGGGGCACTGCAATTCACAAACCTGCAGAGTTATAAAGGATAACTCTCTTCCACAAATGTATTGAGGGAAGGCAACGAAGAGGATTTGAAAGCAAGGCAGAATTGCAAGAAACAGATTTCAGGAGGTAGATTCGACTCGCCTTTAAAGCCCATGAAAAGCGGCAAAACGTCGACAATGATGCCCTTGGCCAAAAAGGGCGTATGCGTTTTTTCCTGAATATATTCAGGAAAAAACGCATACGCCCTTTTTGGCCAACCAAGCAAGCCGGAAAGGCAAATCGGCACTACAAAGAAGTCTCGCTTGCCATCGGTCAAAAGGGCCATGCTGAAAAAAGTGTAAAAACCAGAAATGCAGGACAGGCCATGGAGACATGGGAGCCTTGCTACGCTCATGGGCGGGATGTAAATTGCCAACAGCCACTCTGGAGAAGTGTACGGTGTGATCTGAAACATGTAATAAACACAGCTTAGAGAGCATAGGGCACTTCCACTCATGGGCGTATACATTGGGAAAACTGAAAATCCACAAGACACAGGCACCCCAAAGTGTAGGGCTGCTCTGTTTACAAGAACCTCCACTTCGGTACACCTTAAATAGCCCAGGAAGAAGTTGTGGTACTTATGCACAATGGAATATCCCTCAGCCATGAAATCAATGTCATAAGGCTAGTAGCAGCATGATGAGTGGATTTAGGTACGATGACTCTAAGTGAAATAAGTCACACAGAAAAAGACACTTATCCTAAGATATCACGTACAGAGGGAATGTCAAAATCGCTACCCTTGAACTGAATTACAAAACAGAACAGAGTCACACGTTTAGAAAACACACTATGGCTGCTTAAAGGGAAAGGTCAGGTGGGGTGATGCATAAAACAAGGGTTTGAAATTAGCTCAGATACCGTTCCATAAGCCAAATATGTAATAGACAAGACCTACTCCCTGCTCAGTGAACTGGACGCAACACCCCCTATTCACCGCACAAGAATATATCTGACTAGTAAGAATCTGAAAACCTATGTATTGATATCTCTCTGGAAGTGAATCAAGAGGGTGTAAAGCGGCATCAACACAGCAGTGAAAAGCAGCTAAACCCCATTATAAAAATAAATTACTTAAAAAAAAAACCCCTAAAACAAAGACAGTGACAGAGAGAGAAATTCTTACAAAATCCGTTCAGGGGCTCTGATGCAACCTGGATTGACCATATCTAGACCCACAGCTGGATGAGACATTAGGCTGGACACTCTTGGGGCTGAGAGGATTGGTGAGGTTGGGTGAGCAAACGCAGACCCTTTAAAGTAATACTGCGTGCTACCCATCCCATGGGTCCCAAATCTCCAGGTTCAAGGGCATCTTCCTACATCGAAAACATGCATGGGAAACCCAGAAGATGGTACACCGTGTGATCGGGAAAGGTTTCTAAAACGCACCTCACTTCTCCTCTCCTTGTGCTCGGGTTCGCCATTCCAGCCGCTTTACTAACAATCTCCCTACTTGGAGAATCAGCACCCTTAACCTCCTGTTTCGTACAGGTTGCAATTTGTCCTGAGGATAAACGGGAAGAGGGGGAACCAATGAGAGACGAGCTCTCGGTGTTGGGACAGGCACAGATCACTCTATTTTCCCATCAGGAAGAAGAATGAACCACAGGCTCAGCCTGCCCCTCCGGAACCAGAATAGGGCCTGAAGCAATCCTGCGCTTTTGCGGCCAGCTCCCAAACAAGCGAGTTGACAAATGGAGCTCAGGGGCACTGCAATTCACAAACCTGCAGAGTTATAAAGGATAACTCTCTTCCACAAATGTATTGAGGGAAGGCAACGAAGAGGATTTGAAAGCAAGGCAGAATTGCAAGAAACAGATTTCAGGAGGTAGATTCGACTCGCCTTTAAAGCCCATGAAAAGCGGCAAAACGTCGACAATGATGCCCTTGGCCAAAAAGGGCGTATGCGTTTTTTCCTGAATATATTCAGGAAAAAACGCATACGCCCTTTTTGGCCAACCAAGCAAGCCGGAAAGGCAAATCGGCACTACAAAGAAGTCTCGCTTGCCATCGGTCAAAAGGGCCATGCTGAAAAAAGTGTAAAAACCAGAAATGCAGGACAGGCCATGGAGACATGGGAGCCTTGCTACGCTCATGGGCGGGATGTAAATTGCCAACAGCCACTCTGGAGAAGTGTACGGTGTGATCTGAAACATGTAATAAACACAGCTTAGAGAGCATAGGGCACTTCCACTCATGGGCATATACATTGGGAAAACTGAAAATCCACAAGACACAGGCACCCCAAAGTGTAGGGCTGCTCTGTTTACAAGAACCTCCACTTCGGTACACCTTAAATAGCCCAGGAAGAAGTTGTGGTACTTATGCACAATGGAATATCCCTCAGCCATGAAATCAATGTCATAAGGCTAGTAGCAGCATGATGAGTGGATTTAGGTACGATGACTCTAAGTGAAATAAGTCACACAGAAAAAGACACTTATCCTAAGATATCACGTACAGAGGGAATGTCAAAATCGCTACCCTTGAACTGAATTACAAAACAGAACAGAGTTACACGTTTAGAAAACACACTATGGCTGCTTAAAGGGAAAGGTCAGGTGGGGTGATGCATAAAACAAGGGTTTGAAATTAGCTCAGATACCGTTCCATAAGCCAAATATGTAATAGACAAGACCTACTCCCTGCTCAGTGAACTGGACGCAACACCCCCTATTCACCGCACAAGAATATATCTGACTAGTAAGAATCTGAAAACCTATGTATTGATATCTCTCTGGAAGTGAATCAAGAGGGTGTAAAGCGGCATCAACACAGCAGTGAAAAGCAGCTAAACCCCATTATAAAAATAAATTACTTAAAAAAAAAAACCCTAAAACAAAGACAGTGACAGAGAGAGAAATTCTTACAAAATCCGTTCAGGGGCTCTGATGCAACCTGGATTGACCATATCTAGACCCACAGCTGGATGAGACATTAGGCTGGACACTCTTGGGGCTGAGAGGATTGGTGAGGTTGGGTGAGCAAACGCAGACCCTTTAAAGTAATACTGCGTGCTACCCATCCCATGGGTCCCAAATCTCCAGGTTCAAGGGCATCTTCCTACATCGAAAACATGCATGGGAAACCCAGAAGATGGTACACCGTGTGATCGGGAAAGGTTTCTAAAACGCACCTCACTTCTCCTCTCCTTGTGCTCGGGTTCGCCATTCCAGCCGCTTTACTAACAATCTCCCTACTTGGAGAATCAGCACCGTTAACCTCCTGTTTCGTACAGGTTGCAATTTGTCCTGAGGATAAACGGGAAGAGGGGGAACCAATGAGAGACGAGCTCTCGGTGTTGGGACAGGCACAGATCACTCTATTTTCCCATCAGGAAGAAGAATGAACCACAGGCTCAGCCTGCCCCTCCGGAACCAGAATAGGGCCTGAAGCAATCCTGCGCTTTTGCGGCCAGCTCCCAAACAAGCGAGTTGACAAATGGAGCTCAGGGGCACTGCAATTCACAAACCTGCAGAGTTATAAAGGATAACTCTCTTCCACAAATGTATTGAGGGAAGGCAACGAAGAGGATTTGAAAGCAAGGCAGAATTGCAAGAAACAGATTTCAGGAGGTAGATTCGACTCGCCTTTAAAGCCCATGAAAAGCGGCAAAACGTCGACAATGATGCCCTTGGCCAAAAAGGGCGTATGCGTTTTTTCCTGAATATATTCAGGAAAAAACGCATACGCCCTTTTTGGCCAACCAAGCAAGCCGGAAAGGCAAATCGGCACTACAAAGAAGTCTCGCTTGCCATCGGTCAAAAGGGCCATGCTGAAAAAAGTGTAAAAACCAGAAATGCAGGACAGGCCATGGAGACATGGGAGCCTTGCTACGCTCATGGGCGGGATGTAAATTGCCAACAGCCACTCTGGAGAAGTGTACGGTGTGATCTGAAACATGTAATAAACACAGCTTAGAGAGCATAGGGCACTTCCACTCATGGGCGTATACATTGGGAAAACTGAAAATCCACAAGACACAGGCACCCCAAAGTGTAGGGCTGCTCTGTTTACAAGAACCTCCACTTCGGTTACACCTTAAATAGCCCAGGAAGAAGTTGTGGTACTTATGCACAATGGAATATCCCTCAGCCATGAAATCAATGTCATAAGGCTAGTAGCAGCATGATGAGTGGATTTAGGTACGATGACTCTAAGTGAAATAAGTCACACAGAAAAAGACACTTATCCTAAGATATCACGTACAGAGGGAATGTCAAAATCGCTACCCTTGAACTGAATTACAAAACAGAACAGAGTCACACGTTTAGAAAACACACTATGGCTGCTTAAAGGGAAAGGTCAGGTGGGGTGATGCATAAAACAAGGGTTTGAAAGTAGCTCAGATACCGTTCCATAAGCCAAATATGTAATAGACAAGACCTACTCCCTGCTCAGTGAACTGGACGCAACACCCCCTATTCACCGCACAAGAATATATCTGACTAGTAAGAATCTGAAAACCTATGTATTGATATCTCTCTGGAAGTGAATCAAGAGGGTGTAAAGCGGCATCAACACAGCAGTGAAAAGCAGCTAAACCCCATTATAAAAATAAATTACTTATAAAAAAAACCCCTAAAACAAAGACAGTGACAGAGAGAGAAATTCTTACAAAATCCGTTCAGGGGCTCTGATGCAACCTGGATTGACCATATCTAGACCCACAGCTGGATGAGACATTAGGCTGGACACTCTTGGGGCTGAGAGGATTGGTGAGGTTGGGTGAGCAAACGCAGACCCTTTAAAGTAATACTGCGTGCTACCCATCCCATGGGTCCCAAATCTCCAGGTTCAAGGGCATCTTCCTACATCGAAAACATGCATGGGAAACCCAGAAGATGGTACACCGTGTGATCGGGAAAGGTTTCTAAAACGCACCTCGCTTCTCCTCTGCTTGTGCTCGGGTTCGCCATTCCAGCCGCTTTCCAAACAATCTCCCGACTTGGAGAATCAGCACCGTTAACCTCCTGTTTCGTACAGGCTGCAATTTGTCCTGAGGATGAACGGGAAGAGGGGGAACCAATGAGAGATGAGCTGTAGGTGTTGGCACAGGCACAGGTCACTCTATTTTCCCATCAGGAAGAAGAATGAACCACAGGCTCAGCCTGCCCCCCCGGAACCAGAATAGGGCCTGAAGCAATCCTGCGCTTTTGCGACCAGCTCCCAAACAAGCGAGTTGACAAATGGAGCTCAGGGGCAGTGCAATTCACAAACCTGCAGAGTTATAAAGGATAATTCTCGTCCACAAATATATTGAGGGAAGGCAACGAAGAGGATTTGAAAGCAAGGCAGAATTGCAGGAAACAGATTCGGGAGGTAGATTCGACTCGCCTTTAAAGCACATGAAAAGCGGCAAAACGTCGACAATGATACCCTTGACCAAAAAGGGCGTATGCGTTTTTCCCTGAATATATTCAGGAAAAAACGCATACGCCCTTTTTGGCCAACCAAGCAAGCCGGAAAGGCAAATCGGCACTACAAACAAGTCTCGCTTGCCATCGGTCAAAAGGGCCATGCTGAAAAAAGTGTAAAAACCAGAAATGCAGGACAGGCCATGGAGACATGGGAGCCTTGCTACGCTGATGGGCGGGATGTAAATTGCCAACAGCCACTCTGGAGAAGTGTACGGTGCGTCCTGAAGCATGTAATAAACACAGCTTAGAGAGCATAGGGCACTTCCACTCATGGGCGTATACA